>NW_027036515.1:0-2500 GCF_034236695.1 Oncorhynchus nerka | reverse complement strand
TTGACCCCTGACCTACTAATTTGTCATGGTGATGAGTTTAGTCTGTTCTGTTGTGTTATAGGTTAGCCTATCCAGATGTTATGTGAGGTGAGTCTAGCTGGTCCTCTAATGTAATAAGTCTGTTTCGTGTGGCTCTGGTACAGACTGACTGCTACTGAGGATCGGGAGAAGAGGGGGTGTAGACCAGACGCAGCATGGGACATGGGCCTTCCTTATCTTAAAATAGCTTATCACTGCTTTTCTCGTGTACACACATTATTATCGGTGATAATTTCTCCTTAGCGGTGAGAGAATCGTGCGCCGCTGTCCTGTCACAGCCCCCTGCAGAGTTGACAGGACGTTTAAGCCAATCTAGAATGTAGGCTACTGTTGACTCCTACTGCGGTCAGTCCCTCTCTCTCCTCTATGAATGACATTGTGTTGATAATATCAACTGGTTGTATTATATTGTGGAACATCTTTACAAAGGCAGTAGCCTCAGCAGTGGTGTTTGCTTGTGCAAAATGACACAGCCTTGTTTTTGTCAAATTAACAAACCAGACTTATTTCCCGAGCCCTTATCACTGTCGAGACACTTATTTTGTAATATAATAAAATAAATCCGGATGGAATATGAAATAAATCATGATGTGATATAACAGAAGAAAATAAATTATGCCTTTAATAGAATACTTGAGGCAATGTGTCTAGACATTCCACTCTTGACCAGCCAGAAAGCACATGACACCAAATGAGTTTTACAGTATTTCTAAAATGTTTTTACCCAAAGATCGAGCTGTGACCGCCGTTCGCTTAGATAACTGATTACTACCCTTAGAATAGAAACTCTGCTCTTGGACAAACATGTTAAGGATGTTTTCAGCACCACACAAACAGTTCCCTGATCCACTCGCTGTGTGACTGCTAGCCTACCTCTGTCTGCCCGTCTGTCTGCCCGCCCGTCTGCCCGCCCGCCTGTCTGCCCGCCCGTCTGTCTGCCCCGCCCGTCTGTCTGCCCGCCCGTCTGTCTGCCCGCCCGTCCTGTCTGCGCCTGCCCTCCCGTCTGTCTGCCCTCCCGCCTGTCTGCTCCTCCCGTCTGTCTGCTCCTCCTGCCTGTCTGCTCCTCCCGTCTGTCTGCCCTCCCGTCTGTCTGCCCGCCTGTCTGTCTGCCCGCCCGTCTGTCTGCCCGCCCGTCTGTCTGCCCTCCCGTCTGTCTGTCCGCCCGTCTGTCTGTCTGCCCGACTCGCCGTTCAGAGGAATTCACAACACAACTCCTGGGTAAAAATAAACGAGTGTATCTTGATTTAAAGTGTTTCCAACCTGCAATATAATTGTTCTGAACAGCGACTTGAAAGACTGTTTTCATTCCACCTGCCGGGATTATATATATATATATATTAATAAATAATAAATGTTGAGTCAAACACAGGGAACCGTGGACTCTACCTTGATGCAGGACTCTCCCTCGGGAGCAGTGTGTTTGTGTTAG
The DNA here is from genome assembly GCF_034236695.1 of Oncorhynchus nerka. Lineage (NCBI taxonomy): Eukaryota > Metazoa > Chordata > Actinopteri > Salmoniformes > Salmonidae > Oncorhynchus > Oncorhynchus nerka. Next base: position 1,032 of record NW_027036515.1, on the reverse strand, counting down.
GCAACAAGGACGCCATTGTGGGGCGCTGCTTGTGTTCGGCCCTGCGCCGGGTCTTTGAAGCCACCCGCTCGGTCCCCTAATGAGAGAGAAACGCACACGTGGACTAGTGACCCCAGCTGTAGACTACGTGATGATGTCTCCTAGTGTGTTGGAAAGCAGACAGACCAGGTTTAAAATCAGCTTCTCCATATGACACCTGTCAGGTGATTATCTTATTATTATTGTCATCATCTTGGATAAATTCTCACCAACGAGGATGTAAACAAATCTGTGCACCAAAATTGTTTTTTTTTTGTTTTTTTTTTTTAAAGAAATAAGCTTTTTGTGAGTAAGGAACATTTCTGGGATGTTTTATTTCAGCTCATGAAACATGAAACCAACACTTTACATGTTGAGTTAATACGGTTTATGTCGCTTATGCCTGGAAACAGATTCACATTCGCACATTATCAAGTGGAGATGTGATAATCTGTCCATGTGCCCTTAAGCAAGGAACTTAACTCTAATTGCTCCTGTAAGTCTCTCTGGATAGGAGCGTCTGCTAAATGACTAACATGTCACGTAAACCTAATAGGAGAGGTAGTAATAATGGACTGTATTACACTGTTTTTTTACAAAAAAATAAAGTGGGTAGTGACTTGGTCAGTGGAATAAATGGTATAAAATAGAACTGCAGCTGTGTGTGCGAGGAGACAAATTCACCGTTCAGCAGGACATTAACCTACAACACAAGCACAAATTCACCGTTCAGCAGGACATTAACCTACAACACAAGCACAAATTCACCATTCAGCAGGACATTAACCTACAACACAAGCACAAATTCACCGTTCAGCAGGACATTAACCTACAACACAAGCACAAAATGCACCGTTCAGCAGGACATTAACCTACAACACAAGCACAAAATGCACCGTTCAGCAGGACATTAACCTACAACACAAGCACAAAATGCACCGTTCAGCAGGACATTAACCTACAACACAAGCACAAAATGCAATGTATGTTCAATGTATTCACAACCCTCAACTG
>NW_027036514.1:0-14533 GCF_034236695.1 Oncorhynchus nerka | reverse complement strand
TGAATGAGTAGGTGAGTCCAACCTTTTGACTGGTACTGTACATTACATTTCCTAACAGCTCCAGTGGACATTCCTGCAATTGTGTGAGCGTTGGCACTGCCCGCTCCCAGAGACCTGTGGCATTGTTGTGTAATAAACTGTACATTGCGAGTTGCCTTTTATTATCCCCAGTATAAGGTGCACTTGTGTAATAACTAAATGTCTAATTCAGCTTTGATATGCCACACTGTCAGGTGGATGGATTATCTTGGCAAAGAAAAAAAATGTTGACTAACAGTGATGCTCATAGAAACATCCAACACTTTAGATGTTATAAAGCAGAGTATTTAGTTTTTTGCTGTTACTATCAGTTTTAGAACATTTAGATCAAAGATAGACAGATTTGCTTATAACAGCGAATGTCTAAATAGTTGGTCCATTTAAGCAGCAATGTGTCAACCCTTCAAATAACGGGGAGATGTTACTGATGATGCTTGTATCTTCGACGTAAAAACAAGTTTTGGACTTCCACAAAAATTACTTTAGTTATTTTATGTTTAAGGAAGTGTGTAGGTCACATTCTGTATCATACAGCTATGAATGTTTATATATTTAGAACCACCTGTTCAATTGGAATCCACTGACGTCTGTGTCTTCAGTGTCCTAGAACTGTCCAGGTTTTTGTGTTCTGACTTGTAAAACAGGATGAATAAAATAAGTAATGTAAACATATCAGTAATTACCAGAAGCTCTACATTTGTTTTAAAATCACGCTAAGATTGTTAAAACTGGCCTCGGGTTATTGAGAGATCTGATTTAGGATTTACCCTCGTAGCAAATCATGTGGTTTCATCTCCCTATTTAAAAATAACCAGTTTTTTGGCAAGAAAGTGTGATTTAAAAGCAAATGTCCAAACTATCATGTGGTGCTCCATTCGGAGTTGTATTTAAAGATAACACTGTCTTTGCACACATGGAGAAAGCCTACCAATGTTCCCAGTGAGGAACCAAAGCCAGGACGCTCCAAGAATAGCAAGACGACACCAGTGCCCCACTGTAGAAAGTGTTTCAAATCCAGAGACTAAACCTGAACCAACATGAGAGAGAATACAGCAGAGAGAGAAGCCTACCACTGCTCCCAGTGTGGAAAGAGTTTTCACCTGAAAGAGCCTGAAAATACATGAGAGAATACACACAGGGAGAAACCGCCTTTACCACTGCTCCCAATGTGGGAAAGAGTGTTTCATTCAATCGGGATCTGAACCAACATGAGAGAATACACACAGGAGAGAAGCCTTACCACTGCTCCCAATGTGGAAAAAGTGTTTCAATAGGAGAGGACACATGAAAAAACGATGAGAGAATACACACAGGAGAGAAGCCTTACCACTGCTCCTGTGGAAAGTGTTTCAATCCAGTTGGGAGCTGAAACAACATAGAGAGAATATCACACACGGGAGAGAAGCCTACCACTGCTCCCACGTGGAAAGTGTTTCAACCAGAGAGGAAACCTGAAACAACACGAGAGAATCCACACAGGAGAGAAGCCTTACCACTGCTCCCAGTGTGGAAAGAGTTTCCAGCCGGAAAGCATGCCTTCCAGATTCCTTACCACTTCCCAGGGGAAGCTGAAAGGAAGCCTGGAAGATAGAGAGACTACACACAGAGGAGAAGGCTTACCACTGCCCCAGTGTGAAAAGTGCTCTGTCCATTCGGGGAAGCTGAAACGTCATTAGAGAATCCACACAGGAGAGAGAAATTACCACTTAGCGTCCCATGTTGGAAAGTGTTTCAACCACCCTTAAAAGCTGAAACAAACAGTGCTCCCGAGATATTGTTGATTTGGGAATAAAGCCTTACCTCTTTACCTATATGAAATTAAATGTTTCAGGGTATACCAGAGAGGAACCTTTGAAACAACATGAGAGAATACAATATGAGAGTATGTCAGTTTGAATATAAAGAAGATCCCAGGGTGCAAAACCTTCAAACTTTCTTCAGAAGCCTGAAAGAACAATTCCTCCAGCACACAGAGGAGAAGTGATATTTGAAAGCTCAGACTCTGGGAAACATATTACTCAATGAAAATGTTCAGACTCTGTAATGGAAAATGTTAATTGTTTGTGTGTCCATGCCAACTGAGTATGACTAACCTTGTGAAACTGTCCTATGGACTTCTTCTGATTATCATCAGTATAAATCAGCCAACACCTATCCATGAATAAAGTCCCTCTCCCAGGAACAGGAAACTATAAAGATATGTGCTAATCACTCAATGCTTCAGGTATTCAGACTGTCTCAGAACATCATGTAACTCTGTTATTCTCTCTGAGCTCAGAAATAAAGAATCTTGGTTTGACTTCCGGACTCCAGCAGATCCTTAGGTTAGACATCCATCAACTCGCCCATGGATTGCTGTTTATTATTGTCTCAATATATCTTCTCGACTTTCCTGGGGGCATTTACAGGCATAAGCACTACAGATAATCAAGTGATATTTGGATGTGATGCATTTGTTCCATTGTTGACATCTGCATTGTTGGCCCACTGATGATTTAATGAAATGAAAATGTTAATTGTTTGTGTGTCCACATAACTGAGTATGTGACTAACCTTGTGAAACTGTCCTATTATAAGCTCCTGTTCTTGGGACTATCATTCTGTGTTGCAAACCAGCTGCACCTGCATCCTTGTATGAATAAAGTCCCTCCCAGGAACAGGAAACTATAAAGATATGTGCTAATCACTCAATGCTTCAGGAATTCAGACTGTCTCCACTGCACTGTGTAACTCTGTTATTCTCTGTGAGCTCAGAAATAAAGAATCTTGGTTTGACTTGGACTCCAGCAGATCCTTATTTTATAATATCCACCACAAGTCTCCCACAGATTGCTGTGTATTATTGTCTCAATGAAGAGTTCCTCTTTCGACTTTCCTGGTGGCATTTACAAACCTCCCACTGGTTGAATAAACGTTGTTACCCGAATGATGAGATTATTATTTTATTTGTCAAATGGCAACCAAATCAAATCTATTTATATAGCCCTTCGTACATCAGCTGATATCTCAAAGTGCTGTACAGAAACCCAGCCTAAAACCCCAAACAGCAAGCAATGCAGGTGTAGAAGCACAGTGGCTAGGAAAAACTCCCTAGAAAGGCCAAAACCTAGGAAGAAACCTAGAGAGGAACCAGGCTATGTGGGGTGGCCAGTCCTCTTCTGGCTGTGCCGGGTGGAGATTATAACAGAACATGGCCAAGATGTTCAAATGTTCATAAATGACCAGCATGGTTGAATAATAATAAGGCAGAACAGTTGAAACTGGAGCAGCAGCATGGCCAGGTGGACTGGGGACAGCAAGGAGTCATCATGTCAGGTAGTCCTGGGGCATGGTCCTAGGGCTCAGGTCAGTTGAAACTGGAACAGCAGCATGGACTGGGGACAGCAAGGAGTCATGTCTGGTAGTCCTGGGGCATGGTCCTAGGGCTCAGGTCCTCCGAGAGAGAGAAAGAAAGAGAGAAGGAGAGAATTATAGAACGCACACTTAGATTCACACAGGACACCGAATAGGACAGGAGAAGTACTCCAGATATAACAAACTGACCCCAGCCCCCCGACACATAAACTACTGCAGCATAAATACTGGAGGCTGAGACAGGAGGGGTTAGGAGACACTGTGGCCCCATCCGAGGACACCCCCGGACAGGGCCAAACAGGAAGGATATAACCCCACCCACTTTGCCAAAGCACAGCCCCCACACCACTAGAGGGATATCTTCAACCACCAACTTACCATCCTGAGACAAGGCTGAGTATAGCCCACAAAGATCTCCGCCACGGCACAACCCAGGGGGGCGCCAACCCAGACAGGATGACCACAACAGTGAATCAACCCACTCAGGTGACGCACACCCCTCCAGGGACGGCATGAGAGAGCCCCAGTAAGCCAGTGACTCAGCCCCTGTAATAGGGTTAGAGGCAGAGAATCCCAGTGGAAAGAGGGGGACCGGCCAGGCAGAGACAGCAAGGGCGGTTCGTTGCTCCAGAGCCTTTCCGTTCACCTTCCCACTCCTGGGCCAGACTACACTCAATCATATGACCCACTGAAGAGATGAGTCTTCAGTAAAGACTTAAAGGTTGAGACCGAGTTTGCGTCTCTGACATGGGTAGGCAGACCGTTCCATAAAAATGGAGCTCTATAGGAGAAAGCCCTGTTCCAGCTGTTTGCTTAGAAATTCTAGGGACAATTAGGAGGCCTGCGTCTTATGACCGTAGCGTACGTGTAGGTATGTACGGCAGGACCAAATCAGAGAGATAGGTAGGAGCAAGCCCATGTAATGCTTTGTAGGTTAGCAGTAAAACCTTGAAATCAGCCCTTGCTTTGACAGGAAGCCAGTGTAGAGAGGCTAGCACTGGAGTAATATGATCAAATTTTTTGGTTCTAGTCAGGATTCTAGCAGCCGTATTTAGCACTAACTGAAGTTTATATGCGAGGCTTATCCGGGTGGCCGGAAAATAGTAGAGCATTGCAGTATTTTAACTAGAAGTGACAAAAGAAGGATTAATTTTTCTGCATCATTTTTGACAGAAAGTTTCTGATTTTTTTTGCAATGTTGTAGAGTGGAAAAAGCTGTCCCTCGAAATGGTCTTGATATGTTCCTTCAAAAAAGAGATCAGGGTCCAGAGTAACGCCACAGGTCCTTCAGTTTTATTTGAGACTACTTGCACAACCATTGATTAATTATCAGATTCAAGGAAGATATCTTTGTTTCTTGGGACCTAGAACAAAGAATCTCTGTTTTGGTCCAGTTAGTAGAAACGTTTGCAGCCATCCACTTCCTAATGTCTTAAAACATATTCTCTAGCGAGGGCAATTTTTTGGGGCTTCACCATGTTTCATTGAAATGTACAGCTGTGTCATCCGATAGTAGTGAAAGTTTACATTATGTTTTTGAGCCAACATCCCCAAGAGGTAAAATATATAGTGAAACAATAGTGGTCCTAAAACAGAACCTTGAGGAACACCCTCAAATTTATGTTGATTTGTCAGAGGGACAAACCACTCACAGAGACAAACTGGATATCTTTCCACAGATAAGATCTAAACCAGGCCAGAACATGTCCAGTAGACCAATTTGGGTTTCCAATCTCTCCAAAAGAATGTGGTGATCGATGGTATCAAAAGCAGCACTAAGGTCTAGGAGCACGAGGACAGATGCAGAGCTCGTCCGTTGCCATTAAAATGTCATTTACCACCTTCACAAGTGCCGCCTCTCAGTGCTATGATGGGGTCCAAAACCAGACTGAAGCATTTCTGTGATAATATTGTTTGTCTTCAGGAAGGCAGGATAAGCTGCGCAACAGCCTTCTAAAATTTTTGAGAGGAATGGAAGATTCGATATAGGCCGATAGTTTTTTATATTTTTCTGGGTCAAGGTTTGGCTTTTTCAAGAGAGGCTTTATTACTGCCACTTTTAGTGAGTTTTGGTACACATCCAGTGGATAGAGAGCCGTTTATTATGTTCAACATAGGAGGGCCAAGCACAGGAAGCAGCTCTTTCAGTAGTTTAGTTGGAATAGGGTCCAGTATGCAGCTTGAAGGTTTAGAGGCCATGATTATTTTCATCATTGTGTCAAGAGATATAGTACTAAAAGACTTGAGCCGTCTCTCTTGATCCTAGGTCCTGGCAGAGTTGTGCAGACTCAGGACAACTGAGAGGTTTGGAGGAATACGCAGGTTTAAAGAGGAGTCCGTAATTTGCTTTCTAATAATCACAATCTTTCCTCAAAGAAGTTCATGAATTTATCACTGCTAAAGTGAAAGTCATCCTCCTTGGGGAATGCTGCTTTTTAGTTAGCTTTGCGACAGTATCAAAAAGGAATTTGATTGTTCTTATTTTCCCCAATTAAGTTAGAAAATAGATGATCGAGCAGCAGTAAGGGCTCTCCTTCGGGTACTGCACGGTACTTCCTTCCAAGCTAGTCGGAAGACTTCCAGTTTGGTGGGCGCCATTTCCTGTTCCAATTTTCTGAAGCTTGCTTCAGAGCTCAGGTATTTTCTGTGTACCAGGGAGCTTAGTTTCTTATGAGAATTTTTTTAGTTTTTAGGGTGCAACTGCATCTAGGGTATTGCGCAAGGTTAAATTGAGATCCTCAGTTAGGTGGTTAACTGATTTTGTCCTCTGGCGTCCTTGCAGGCAGAGGAGTCTGAAGGCATCAAGGAATCTTTGTGTTGTCTGTGAATTTATAGCACGACTTTTGATGTTCCTGGTTGGGGTCTGAGCAGATTATTTGTTGCAATTGCAAACGTAATAAAATGGTGGTCCGATAGTCCAGGATTATGAGGAAAACATTAAGATCCACAACATTTTATTCCATGGGACAAAACTAGGTCCAGCGTATGACTGTGACAGTGAGTGGGTCCAGAGACATGTTGGACAAACCCACTGAGTCGATGATGGCCCGAAAGCCTTTTGAGTGAGTCTGTGGACTTTCCATGAATATTAAAGTCACCAAAGATTAGAATATTATCTGCAATGACTACAAGGTCCGGAGAGGAATTCAGGAACTCAGTGAGAAACGCTGTATATGGGCCCAGGAGGCCTGTAAACAGTAGCTATAAAAAGTGATTGAGTAGGCTGCATAGATTTCATGACCAGAAGCTCAAAAGACGAAAAACGTTTTTTTTTTGTAAATTGAAATTTGCTATCGTAAATGTTAGCAACACCTCCGCCTTTGCACGGGGATATGGTCACTAGTGTAGCCAGGAGGTGAGGCCTCATTTAAAACGGTAAATTCATCAGGCTTAAGCCATGTTTCAGTCAGGCCAATCACATCAAGATTATGATCAGTGATTAGTTCATTGACTATAATTGCTTTTGAAGTAAGGGATCTAACATTAAGTAGCCCTATTTTGAGATGTGAGGTATCATGTAATGACAGGAATGGAGGTGGTCTTTATCCTAGTGAGATTGCTAAGGCGAACACCGCCATGTTTAGTTTTGCCCAACCTAGGTCGAGGCACAGACACGGTCTCAATGGTGATAGCTGAGCCTACTACACTGACTGTGCCAGTGGCAGACTCCACTATGCTGGCAGGCTGGCTAACAGCCTGCTGCCTGGCCTCCACCCTATTTCATTGTGAGCTAGAGGAGTTAGAGCCCTGTCTATGTTGGTAGATAAGATGAGAGCACCCTCCAGCTAGGATGGAGTCCGTCACTCCTCAGCATAGTCAGGCTTGGTCCTGTTTGTGGGTGAGTCCCAGAAAGAGGGCCAATTATCTACAAATTCTATCTTTGGGAGGGGCAGAACAGTTTTCAACCAGCGATTGAGTTGTGAGACTGCTGTAGAGCTCATCAATCCCCCTAACTGGGAGGGGGGCCAGAGACACTACTCGATGCCGACACATCTTCTAGCTGATATGCACGCAGAAGCTATGTTGCGCTTGGTGATCTCTGACTGTTTCATCCCTAACATCGTTGGTGCCACGGGATAACAATATTCTATACTCTCTACACTCGCCAGTCGGTTTTTACGCACCATCTTCCGACACTTAACGCATAGTCCTAAATTCGGAAAACAGTGTACATGGGATCATGATGATTCGCTTGCTTCCAATACGCGGGTAATGGAGTCGCCAATGACTATTTAACGGTCAGAGCAATGGGAAGTCATTCTCAGACCTGGTATCCGAGGAGTAGAGACCGTGAGGAATCGCCTAATCCACCACGTTGAATGTGGGGAAACCGTTGAAAGTTTCTATCGCTGATGAGCAAATCGCTGGTTTTTCCTACAAAGGCTTCCCTTCCAGAACCAGTGAGAAAGTTGTCCGTTATGGGACTGTTAGGATTATGTCACTATCTGTACTTACTGGTGGCAAATAGACGCTATTTCATCCTTTTTCCTACACTGAAATTACCTCTTGCCTAACGACATATTGATAGCTTTAAAACAGGCTAACCTCGCCGTGGTTATGCAGTACAGCGAAGGTAAATTAGAAGGCATCATGTTAATGTTACTACTTTAGCTGTTGGAGGTCCTGATGAATCGTCCAGATAAAAGAGTCCGAGAAAGTTGAGGAAAAATAAATAAATATATGAACGGTAATTAAAAAAGTGAAAACCGCCAAAGGATTATCAGGAAATAGCAAAATAGTTAACAAACGCACAGCAGCTTGAAACAAGCCTACAAGTTGTGACCGAAATGGCCCGTTTTCAACCAGCATCGATCATCATGTCACCAGAATAAGAACCTCCAAAAATGTATTGGAAAGGAGCATCAAGCTCATCACATGCACTTTCACCACCCTGTGAAGTTCATAACTTATTTCATCTGTAGCCTAATAAACTACATGGTTTCTCAAGTCATAGGGGAGGACCACACAACATATCATCATGTGACTCCAAGTTAACTAAGATGTGATTGTTATCATTTACATTTACATTTACACAGCCATTTCTCGCTTAGACATTTTATCACAAAAAGACAAACAAATTGTCAAATTAACAAATCGTCTGTCACCATTTATAAGTTAACAGGCATATCCTGTTTCCATCAGCCGGTCATATTTTATGGGGGTGGTTGGATCAATATCCACCTTCATGATGTGGATGAAGCCTGATTTGGAATGTCTGAGTAGTTCTATATGATGTCATAATTCACCCCTCTGATAATCAAGTGATATTTGAATGTCTGAGTAGTTCTATCTGATGTCTGGATACACCCCTCTGATAGTGATACATTTGTTCCATTGTTTCCATGTCAGTTGGTTTCCCAGTCTGATGATTTATATCTGACAGAGGGCTTTAAATGGTCTTAGTATGGTGACATCTTAGTGTGTCTTGAAATAGGATTATTAATCGGAACTCCTACAGCAGCAATACAATGCAGCTTTGACATCAAGAAGAGAATGGGCTGATGGGTGGTGGTAGGCTGCTCTATAGGTAAGGCTGTCCAATATGAATGTTCAATACACACAATGAGATGGTTATGGAGGTGATGTATCACCCAGACTCATATTTGTGTAAACTATACATAGTTGTGTTCTTTGAGCATGTCACTAAGTTGGCTGATATCCCATTTTATGGGGTCACTCCACAGTTAGGCTGTATGGTGCCTATACAAAGTCTAGACTTTGCTCCTTTCATATTTCTTTTGATCCTGATAAACTCCCCAGTCCCTGCCAGTGACAAGCATACCCATAACATGATTCTGCCACCACAATACTTAATGTGTGGTCCGTCTCCAGGTCATCAGACTGTTAAATAGTCACCTCTAGCCGGCCTCCGCCCAGTACCCTGCCCTGAACTTTAGTCACTGTTACTAGCCGTCTAAGACCCAGTACTCCACCCTGTATTCTAGTCAAGGCTCATCCTATATAACTATGCTGTACACACCTTTTATATTCATATACGGTCCATAATGTCTAGACACACCATCATATACATTGTAAACCAACTGTATATATTTATATTCCAGACTCTGACATTCCTCGTTCTACCATTTCAATATTTCTAAATCCTTAAAATAAATTGGAGGGAAAATCAGTAGGTCACACAAATGACTATTTCTAAACAAAGATAATAGACAAGTAGAATGGGAGAGTTTCTTATACTATCTTTACATACTCAGTGAAGAGACAGAGAGATGAAGGCTCCAGACAGTGAAGAGACTCCAGGGATGGCGATGAAGGCTGTAGGAATGAAGATCAGACAGTGAAGAGACTCCAGGGACGGTGATGAAGGCTGTAGGAATGAAGATCAGACAGTGAAGAGACTCAGGGACAGAGATGAAGGCTGAGGAATGAAGATCAGACAGTGAAAAGACTCCAGGGATGGCGATGAAGGCTGTAGAATGAAGATCAGACAGTCAAGAGACTCAGGGATGGTGATGAAGGATGTAGGAATGTAGATCAGGCTCCGTGAAGAGACTCCCAGGGACAGAGATGAAGGCTGTAGGGAATGAAGATCAGACAGCAATACTGGTCCTGTGGTCAGGTGGGTGAGTGCGATCCGACAATGATTGTGAGGAAGCATGGGGGAACAGGCTCCTTTCTACTACCATTCTGGGTCTGGATACATGCCAACAAAGACTACAACTGCTTCAAACAATGGGCGAGGCTCCATTGACCACCACACTTTCTTTCATAACCAGGAAGCCCATGTTGAGCCATCAGTGTTCTCACTATGGAAGAGGAGCAGGAAGCCATCATCCAGTCTCAAGGACAAAGGTGCAGCACTGGTGTTAGTAGCTGATGACAGAAGTGACAGCCTGGATGCAAAACAAAGTTTGACATCAGATCAGTGTTGTTGAGCAGAGAATCAGAGAATCCAGATTGATTTCACAGTCAGTTGTTGAGAGATCAAATCCAGATTGTTTCACAGTCAGTGTTGTTGAGCAGAGAATCAACCAGAGAATCAACCAGGTTGTTGAAGTTATTCAGGTACATAATACATTTTATTTGTTTAATTCTGTTTCATTCAATTAGAATAACTTACTCTGAATGAGAACAAGAACATCTGTGATCTTTATGCATTATAACATCGATTGACTAAATGATGACGCTGACAGCTTTGTAGTAAAACCAGGGTTGGAGTCAAATCCATTTACTTCAAATCAATTCATAAAGTAAACCAAATTCCACATTTTCCTCGGAAAACCATAGAAGAGAATTGAATTTTTCAGTTTACTTCCTGAATTTACTGAATATTCTAAAATTGATTCAATTGGGAGGTTTTCCTCATGAATCTGCACAACAACACCCTATAATGACGAGGAGCAAAACAGGATTTTAGAAAAGTTTGCAAATGCATTTAAATATTAAAACTGAAATACTCACATTTAAATCGTATTCAGAAGGTGAACCAGTGCTTTGGAAACTTTTGGCAGTGATTATAGCCTCACGCTCTTGGGTATAACATCACAAACTTGGCACCCCTGTATTTGATGGAGTTTCTCCTGAAAGGGCTCTAACTGTGACAGATCCTCTCAAGATCTGTCAGGTTGATGGAGAGCGCACGTGAGCAGCTATTTTCAGGATTTCTTCAGAGTTGTTCGATCGGGTTCAACCCTCTGGCTGACCACTCAAGGACATTCAGACTTGTCCCAAAGCCACTTCTATGTTGTCTTCGCTGTGTGCTTAGGGTCGTTGTCCTGTTGGAAGGTGAACCTTGCCCCAGTCTGAGGTCCTGAGTGCTCTTGAGGCAGGTTTTGTACTTTGCCCGTTCAATCCTGACTCCAGAAAAACATCTTATGAAGAGTGACTTCACCGGTGGGATGGTGCTGTACCTGAATTGCAAAGAGTTTGACATCTTGGTTTCATCAGATCAGAGACTCTGCCATTCAAATGAACTGAATCCCCAAAAACTTATTGACTAAATGATTAAAATGATACAGTACTGCATTTCAGGCCTGCCTTTGTAGGCTAAGGACTAGCTGACATCAGAATGAGCAGTGATTCTCTCGGACGTTAACACAGGTGTGAGCACAAAATACGATAATTACGCAATTATCTTTGATACAAAGCTGTAGATCAGAAGAAATTGCTAAGATTAGACAAACATGCTGAAATGTAATGAAATGTGAATGAAAAGTTATGGAATTTGTACAACCCGGAAAGTTGTATAAATATTTGCGCAAGTCCACAGCCACCATTATTTAACAAAAAAGACAAACAAATTGTCAAACGAATAACAAACTGGAAGCATTTAAAAAGTGTACTTGGCATATTGTTCTTCCTCTGTCAACGATGGTTACCTGGAAATGGAAACATCCGTCTTCATTGATGTGGATGAAGCCTGATATTGGAATGTCTGAGTAAGTTCTACCTGAAATCAACCATCTATAGTGATCATCAAGACCTCAAAGACAGTTGATTTGTTTAAGAGTTTTATTCAAAGAATAATTTACCAGCAAGCTCCAGGACCGGCTCCTAAAGCTGATTCAGCTCGGGATTGGGGCACCACGTTGACAGAGCTTGCTCAGGAATGGCCAGGGGTGTGAGTCAAATTCAGGCAGGTGTGAGTGCATCTGCATGCACAGTGAAACGAAGACTCTTTGACATTTTCCTCATTCAAGAACCATAGAAGAGAAGCCACTTCTTCTCCAGGGAAAATATTCAGGGACAGATTGATATTTTGCAAAAGGTACAGGGATTGGACAGCTGAGGACTGGGGTAAAGTAATTTTCTCTCAAATCCCATTTCCGATTGTTTGGGGCATCCGTAAAAAAGCTTGTCCACCGAAAAGACAAGGTGAGCTCTACCATCAGTCCTGTGTCATGCCAACAGTAAAGCATCCTGATACCATTCAAGTATGGGGTTGCTTCTCAGCCAAGGGAGTGGGCTCACTCTCAATTTTTACCAGAACACAGCCATGAATAAAGAATGGTACCAACACATCCTCCGAGAGCAACTTCCAACCATCCAGGAACAGTTTGGTGATGAACAGCTTATTTTCCAGCATGATGGAGCACCTTGCCATAAGGCAAAAGTGATATCTAAGTGGCTCGGGGGAACAAAACATCGATATTTGGGTCCAGGGTCAGAAACTCCCCAGACTGTAATCCCACTGGAGCATTGGTGTTCAATCCTCAAGAGATCGCCCTGGACAAACAAAAACCCACAAATTCTGACAAACTCCAAGCATTGATTCCAAGCAAGCTGCCATCAGTCAGGATGTGGCCCATAAGTTACTTGACAGCATGCCAGGGTGGATTGCAGAGGTCTTGAAAAAGAAGGGTCAACACTGCAAATATTGACTCTTTGCATCAACTTCATGTTATTGTCAATAAAAGCCTTTGACACTTATTAAATGCTTGTAATTACTTCACTATTCCATAGTAACATCTGACAAAAATATCTAAAGACACTGAAGCAGCAAACTTTGTGGAAATTAATATTTGTGTCATTCTCAAAACTTGTGGCCATGACTGTAGAGACGGCAGGTGGTTAGAAAATTGTGCCAGTAACCCGTAAAGGTGCTAGATCCAATCTCTGAGCTAACAAGGTAAAAATCTGTCTTTCTACCCGTGAACATGGCAGTGCTATGCAATGGCTTCTAGAATGGTGGGTGGAGTGAGTCAAGCGCAGAGAGCAGGTTAGTTCCGAAATGTGATCTTTATTCCAAAGACAGCGAAAACGGAGATGCAAAACACAAGGGCGCATGAAACAACCCGTCTCAAACAAAACAGGACTAAACTGTCTGGAAAAATAGAGACCACAAAATAACCAACACCATAAAACAGAGAACAAGCCCAAACAGCCTACAAACAAAACTAAACTCAAAACAGGTGTTACCAATTAGACCCAACTAACAGAAACAAAAAGGAGAGGGAATCGATGGCAGCTAGTAGGCCGGCGACGATGACCGCCGAGCGCCGCCCGAACAGGAAGAGGCACCATCTTACATTTAAGGGGGGATTCGTGACAAGTTAACCCACTTTCATAGGCTGTCATTGTAAATAAGAATTTGTTCTTTAACTGACTTGCCTAGATAAAAAATAAAAAAGGTGAGAATGCTATTCATTGACTACAGCTCCGCTTTCAACACCATAGTGCCCTCAAAGCTCATCTCTAAGCTTAGGAACCTGGTAACTGGATCCTGGACTTCCTGACGGGTGGTAGGAGTAAGTAACAACACATCTGCCACGCTGATCCTCATACTCAGGGGTGCATGCTCAGCCCCCTCCTGTACTCCCTGTTCACTCATGACTGCATGGCCAGACACAACTCCCACACCATCATTAAGTTCGCTGATGACACAACAGTGTCATCAGGCCTGATCACTGACAACAACAACAAGAAAGCCTACAGGGAGGAGGTCAGAGACCTGGTTGTGTGGTGCCAGGACAGCAACCATTCCCTCAATGTGATCAAGATAAAGGAGATGATTGTGGACTACAGGAAAAGGAGGACCAAGCACGCCCCATTCTCATCGACGGAGCTGTAGTGGAGCAGGTTGAGAGTTTCAACTTCCTCAGTGTCCGCATCAACAACAAAACTATCATGGTCCAAGCACACCAAGACAGCTGTCAAGAGGCACACAAACCTATTCCCCCTCAGGATACTGAAAATATTTGTCATGGGTCCTCAGATCCTCAAAACGTTCTACAGCTGCACCATCGAGAGCATGACTGATTGCATCATTGCCTGGTTTGGCAATTGCTCGGCCTCTGACCGCAAGGCACTACAGAGGGCAGTGCGTACGGCCCAGTACATCACTAGGGCCAAGCTTCCTGCCACTCAGGACTTCTATACCAGGCGGTGTCAGAGGGACTGCCCCCCACCCCCCCTCCCCTTTACGCTGCTGCTACTCTCTGTTTATTATCTATGCGTAGTCACTTTAACTCTACCTACATGTGCATATTGCCTCATTTACCTTGACTAACCGGTGCCCCGGCACATGGACTCTGTACCGGTACCCCCTGTAAATAGCCTCCACATTGCCTCGCTATTGTTATTTTACTGCTGCTCTTTAATTATTTGTTACTTTTATTTCATCATTTTTTTTCAAACATAACTATTTTTTTTAACTTAATACATCCTCTTGCTTCTACTC
>NW_027036513.1:0-14528 GCF_034236695.1 Oncorhynchus nerka | reverse complement strand
CTCAACATGAACCACTGAACCACCTCTGCTACATTCTGTTCAGAATCATATCAGCTGAACTCAGTGAGTCAGATACAGACAGAGTGAATCAGGTTCCTCATCATGAACCACTGTACCACCTCTGCTACATTCTGTTCAGAATCATATCAGCTGAACTCAGTGAGTCAGATACAGACAGAGTGAATCAGGTTCCTCATCATGAACCACTGAACCACCTCTGCTACATTCTGTTCAGAATCATATCAAATAAACTCAGTGAGTCAGACACAGACAGAGTGAATCAGGTTCCTCATCATGAACCACTGAACCACCTCTGCTACATTCTGTTCAGAATCATATCAAATAAACTCAGTGAGTCAGACACAGACAGAGTGAATCAGGTTCCTCATCATGAACCACTGAACCACCTCTGCTACATTCTGTTCAGAATCATATCAAATAAACTCAGTGAATCATTGTTACTGTAATTTAATTATGCCAATGTGTTTTAATTAATTGAAAACCCTTAATCTATTTTATGAGAATTTGTAAGATTCTTGTTTGCATAAAATAGACGTAGACCAGCCATTTCAATAATAGGTAACAGAATTTATTCTCGGAGCGCGCTCCCACGTTACCACGAGCAACAGTTTATATACAATAACATTATGTAATTTCATTGCTCCTAAAATGAATCTCCTCCTCCAGACCGGGTCAAAGGGAACTTTAAAAGTTCATTCTGAGTTCATTCTGACCCCCTAGCACATACACAGGACACACAACACAACTGAGTTCATTCTGAGCCCCCAGCACATACACAGGACACACAACACAACTGAGTTAATTCTGACCCCCCCAGCACATACACAGGACACACAACACAACTGAGTTCATTCTGACCCCCCCAGCACATACACAGGACACACAACACAACTGAGTTCATTCTGACCCCCCCAGCACATACGCAGGACACACAACACAACTGAGTTCATTCTGACCCCCCAGCACATACACAGGACACACAACACAACTGAATTAACTTTTTGACCCCTCAACATTATCGATCACCACTTAGCTGACAGTTCTAATTAACAGAAAACCTAGGAATGCACTCACTTCCTTATCTAAAACACCCCAGAGCTCAGTTTCGTTGGTTCAACCATAGGTTAACTACCTTATCTGTTTACTTAATCCACAAACCATTTCTTTCTTCCTAGTTGGAATGGTGTTCATTAACTTTAATTACTCCTTGTCCGTGTCACACAATCCCTTCTTATGAATTCATATTGTTAATCAGATATAATAAAACAGAGTATAAGTTTACTTAGATACAGTTATATTAGTTATTAATTTATTCATAATAATTCTAACAATCAGATACAGACAGAGTGAATCAGCTGTTTTTATGTGTTTAGGCTTTGAGACTGTGGTCATAGTGACCACTTGTGTTAAGTGTGGGGGGATTTACTCCATCACCACACTGGTAAACCCGGGTAACTGGTATTTAAAATGAAAGATTACCACACCAGCAACATATAATTCTGTTCATTTTGTTGAGTCAGATTGCATATTAAAATTACAGTCTGCTCTACTGCAGAAATGCTGTTTGTTCGTCCCAAATGGTACCCTATTCCCTACATAGTGCACTACTTTTGAGACATATGGGCCCATGGGACACAGACCGTGTTCAATTATACAGACAGCAATTGAATTGGAACAGATCCTGAGAAACTCTGATTTCTCTTTCTGAAGTTCATGAAAACCTTTCAGTAGCCTCGGCTCCAGCCTGGGCCTGACACTAACCGTACAGATACCTGTTGAGGATGAAACCACCTCTGCTCCTCTTTCCCAAACAAGGAGACAAGTAGATTTCAGCGGTCCCGTCAAGTCCTTTATCCAAGCAGACATAGTTAACACAGTCTAGGAGAAATGAAGGCTCTTCTTCTGACTAGCCCAGTTCCAGCCTCAGAACCTCATGTCACAGGTGGGAAACCTCCTGAGGGCGATACTGATAATGACGTCGCACGCAGGGCTACCTCATCACGAGAGCACGAGTCCAACTCACCTCCACTACACGCAGTCAGTGTCACGCCCTGGCCATAGAGAGGCTCTGCGCTCCAGACCTCCGGTGCGTCTCCACGGTCCAGTGTGTCCTGCGCTGGCTCTACACACTATGCCTCCAGTGCGCCTTCATAGCCCAGTGCGTCCTGTGCCAGCTCTCCACACTCACTGAGCTAAAGTGGGTGTCCAGCCAGGATGCGTTGTGGCAGCTCCACGTACCAGGCTTCCAGTACGTCTCCTCAGTCCGGTGAGACCTGTTCCGGCTCCACGTACAAAGCCTCCAGTGATGATCCATGGCACGAAGCCTCCAGTGATGATCCATGGCACGAAGCCTCCAGTGATGATCCATGGCACGAAGCCTCCAGTGATGATCCATGGCACAAAGCCTCCAGTGATGATCCATGGCACGAAGCCTCCAGCCTTGATCCGCAGTCCGGACCTCCAGCGACGGTCCCCAGTCCGGAGCCTCCAGCGACGGTCCCCAGTCCGGAGCCTCCAGCGACGGTCCCCAGTCCGGAGCATCCAGCGACGGTCCCCAGTCCGGAGCATCCAGCGACGGTCCCCAGTCCGGAGCCTGCAGCGACGGTCCCCAGTCCGGAGCCTCCAGCGACGGTCCCCAGTCTGGAGCCTGCAGCGACGGTCCCCAGTCCGGAGCCTGCAGCGACGGTCCCCAGTCCGGAGCCTCCAGCGACGGTCCCCAGTCACAGGCCTGCAGCGGCGGTCCCCAGTCGGGCCTCGTAGCAGTCCCAGTCCCGAGGCCTGCAGCGGTCCCCAGTCCGGGCCACCGACAGGTCCCCAGTCGGGCCTCAGCGGCGGTCCTGATCGGACCTCAGCGGCGGTCCCCGGTCTGGGCGCGCCAGCGGTCCACCGATCGAAGACCTGCAGCGATGGTTCCCGATCAGGAGCCTCAGCCAGTGGTTCCAGGCCTCAGCGTCACGAACCAGTGGTTCACTCGATGGCACCGGCCCGGTTCTCCGGTGAAGGTCCATACCAGGGCTTGTCTGCTGGAAGAGGATCTGCGGGCGAGAGGGGGATCTACATCCCTTTTGAGCCATGGAGATGCTGCAGCCTCCTTTAAGGGCGGGTTTTAGGCGGTCCGCTTTTGCTTGGAATTACTGTCACGCCCTGGTATTAAATAGGCTTTTATTCTCTATTTTATTTAGGCCAGGGTGTGACTAGGGTGGGCATTCTAGTTTCATTATTTCTATGTTTTCTATTTCTTTGTTTGTGGCCGAGTGTGGTTCCCAATCAGAGGTAGCTGTCTATCGTTGTCTCTGATTGGGAATCATACTTAGGCAGCCTTTTTCCCCACCTGTGTTTTGTGGGTAGTTATTTTCTGTTTCGTGTCTGCACCTGACAGAACTGTTTCGTTTTTTTCACTTTGTTATTTTGTTAGAGTGTTTTTGAGTAATAAAGAATCATGAACACTTACCACGCTGCGTTTTGGTCCATGCCTTCCGACGACAGACATTACAGTCAGACTAGCCTACTCTTGCTCTATTTCACGTTGATGGTAACAGTAAGGTTGTATTTAACTGTGTTTTAGGAGCTTTGTGAGGCTGGAGGTGAACATTCACTAGATGATGTAATTACCGGTTGGTCTGAAGTGCTGGTCTCGTGGTGAATGTAGGAGGGCGGACAGGGCCACGCTGCTGATCTGGGGATTTCTCTCTTTATGTCTGTTCACAGTGACACTGCCAGCGAGTCAGGTCCCAGATCTGTTTGTGCTAAGATGTCATCTCCTTGAAATGGGAATTAGTGACTCCTCTCTGTCTTTGTCTCTGTCTCTGTCTGTCTGTCTGTCTGTCTGTCTGTCTGTCTGTCTGTCTGTCTGTCTGTCTGTCTGTCTGTCTGTCTGTCTGTCTGTCTGTCTGTCTGTGTCTCTGTCTCTGTCTCTCTCCACCAGATCTCCCATCAAGCTCAGCCATCCAGGTCTCCTCTCGTGAAGACAAGAAGTATGCCACGCTGTTCCAGTCGGTGGTCCTGCCGTGTCAATATTCCAGCATGTCCACCCAGACGCCTGTGGTCCAATGGTGGTACAAGTCTTACTGTTGCGACCGCACCCGCGCGCCTTCAGCTTCCCGGGAGGGCCTGGGGGTAAGGGGCTCTCGTCTACATCTAGACTGCTCCGATTCTAGCCGCACCGTCCGCGTGGTGGCCTCCGTCACCGATCCTCCATCACCCTGGCCGAGCACTACAAGGGCAGAGATATTACTATCATCAACAGTAAGACATGGCACTCAATACTACTGTTGTTGATGATGCTATTACATCAGGAGGACTAGATGTCCAGGGAGGCTGGTCAGGTCCTCTAGATAAAAGACATGTCACTAGTGTTGTTGATGATGCTATTACATCAGGAGGACTAGATGTCCAGGAGGCTGGTCAGGTCCTCTAGATAAAAGACATGTCACTAGTGTTCATTGATGATGTTATTACATCAGGAGGACTAGATGTCCAGGAGGCTGGCCAGGTCCTCCTAGATAAAAGACATGTCACTAGTGTTGTTGATGATGCTATTACATCAGGAGGACTAGATGTTCAGGGAGGCTGATCAGGTCCTCTAGATAACAGACATGTCACTAGTGTTGTTGATGATGCTATTACATCAGGAGGACTAGATGTTCAGGGAGGCTGGTCAGGTCCTCTAGATAAAAGACATGTCACTAGTGTTGTTGATGATGCTATTACATCAGAAGGACTAGATGTCCAGGGAGGCTGGCCAGGTCCTCTAGATAAAAGACATGTCACTAGTGTTGTTGATGATGCTATTACATCAGGAGGACTAGATGTCCAGGGAGGCTGTCCAGGTCCTCTAGATAACAGACATGTCACTAGTGTTGTTGATGATGATATTACATCAGGAGGACTAGTTGTCCAGGGAGGATGGTCAGGTCCTCTAGATAAAAGACATGTCACTAGTGTTGTTGATGATGCTATTACATCAGGAGGACTAGATGTTCAGGGAGGCTGGTCAGGTCCTCTAGATAAAAAGACATGTCACTAGTGTTGTTGATGATGCTATTACATCAGGAGGACTAGATGTCCAGGGAGGCTGGTCAGGTCCTCTAGATAAAAGACATGTCACTAGTGTTGTTGATGATGCTATTACATCAGGAGGACTAGATGTTCAGGGAGGCTGGTCAGGTCCTCTAGATAAAAGACATGTCACTAGTGTTGTTGATGATGCTATTACATCAGGAGGACTAGATGTCCAGGGAGGCTGGTCAGGTCCTCTAGATAAAAGACATGTCACTAGTGTTGTTGATGATGCTATTACATCAGAAGGACTAGTTGCCCAGGGAGGCTGGTCAGGTCCTCTAGATAAAAGACATGTCACTAGTGTTGTTGATGATGCTATTACATCAGGAGGACTAGATGTCCAGGGAGGCTGGTCAGGTCCTCTAGATAAAAGACATGTCACTAGTGTTGTTGATGATGCTATTACATCAGGAGGACTAGATGTCCAGGGAGGCTGGTCAGGTCCAGCAGATCAAAATAAAGATCATGTAGATAAAGGTCACAGGTGGTTGAGGTCACAGACAGGTCACAAGGCTGCCTCTCTTCTCAATTCTATAACACGCACGTTGACATGCACCCACCCACATGCGTGTTGTAAGGTCCTCTGAAGAGACACTAAGAGGGTGTTGTGGAGGACAGGCAGGGTGATGAATAGGAAGAGACGTGATAGTCCGGCGTCCCATTGTGACATAGCTACATGGGGACGCTCCAGCCTGAACTGCGCACCTCCCTGGGCCAATCCCCAGCCAACGCCTCCGTTCTCGTCTTCTATGCGTTTTAATGTGTTGACAGTTGGAGAAATTGCTTGAGCCACGCTAAGAATTCAAAGTATGAAAGTCAACGGTCCGACATTCTAGAACACTGCTGTGTGTACACATACACCTTTTGGACTCTGATAGCCGCTTTAGACTCAGGCATCGGTGAGCAGACAGGGAAAGAGAGCGAGAGAGAAAGATAGAGATGGATAGAGTAAGAGGGAGAGGAGAGAGAGAGGGAAAGATGGAGAGAGAGAGAGAGAGGCGGAGAGGGAGACAGAGAGAGAGAGGGGCGGAGAGGGAGACAGAGAGAGAGAGGGGCGGAGAGGGAAACAGAGAGAGAGAGAGAGAACTGCAGAGAGAGAGAGAGAGAGAGAGAGCTGCAGAGAGAGAGAGAGGGGTGGAGAGAGAGAGCTGCAGAGAGAGAGAGAGGGAGCTGCAGAGAGAGAGAGAGAGAGCAGCAGAGAGAGAGAGAGAATGAGAGAGAGAGAGCTGCAAAGAGAGAGAGAGGGAAAGATGGAGAGAGAGAGAGAGAGAGACGGAGAGGGAGACATAGAGAGAGGCGGAGAGAGGGCAGAGAGAGAGAGAAGGCAGAGAGAGAGAGAGAAGCAGAGAGAGAGAGAGAGCGAGAGAGAGAGAGAGCTGCAGAGAGAGAGAGAGGAGAGAGAGAGAGAGAGCTGCAGAGAGAGAGAGAGAGAGAGATGAGAGAGAGAGAGAGCTGCAGAGAGAGAGAGAGGGAGTGGAGAGAGAGAGAGGGGCGGAGAGAGAGAGAGAGGAGAGCTGTAGAGAGAGGCGGAGAGAGAGCAGACAGAGAGAGAGCTGTAGAGAGAGGGGCGGAGAGAGACAGAGAGAGAGGGAGGGACGGAGAGGGAGACAGAGAGAGAGCTGTGAGAGGGGCGGGAGACAGACAGAGAGAGGCTGTAGAGAGAGGCGGAGAGGGAGACAGACAGAGAGAGGGAGAGACGAGGAGAGGGAGAAAGAGAGAGGAGCGGAGGAGACAGAAGACAGAGAGAGGGGGACGGAGAGGGAGACAGAGAGACTTGAGAGAGAGGGAGGGACGGAGAGGGAGAGAGAGAAATGGGAGGGCAGAGGGCAGAGAGAGAGAGAGGGGCGGGGAGAGGGGGCAGAGGAGCAGAGAGAGAGGGGAGGGGCAGGAGAGGAGAGAGAGAGGGGGCGGAGAGGGGCAAGAGGGGCAGAGAGAGAGAGGGCGGAGAGGGAGACGGGCAGAGAGAGAGAGAGGGGGGAGAGAGAGGAGAAAGAGAGAGGGGGGAGGGGATGGACACTTGCAACTGGACTCCAGGTATTGGCTGTAAATCAGGATAAGAATCCTCCCTTCTCCTGTGACCAGATGGACAAAATAGGATTTTTTTCCCACATTGCTGTGCTTTAATGTTGTCCTCTCCCTCACACCTTGTTCTCTCTCTCTCTCTACCCCCTCTTTCTCTCTCTCTCTCTCTCTCTCTCTCTCTCTGTCTCTCTCTCTGTCTCTCTTCTCTCTCTCTGTTCTCTCTCTCTCTGTTCTCTCTCTCTCTGTCTCTCTCTCTCTCTCTCTCTCTCTCTCTGTTCTCTCTCTCTCTCTCTCTCTCTCTCTCTCTCTCTCTCTCTCTCTCTCTCTCTCTCTCTGCCTCTCTCTCTCTCTCTCTCTGTTCTCTCTCTCTCTCTCTCTCTCTCTCTCTCTCTCTCTCTCTCTCTCTCTCTCTCTCTCTCTCTCTCTCTCTCTCTGTTCTCTCTCTCTGTTCTCTCTCTCTGTTCTCTCTCCATCTTTCCCTCTCTGTCTCTCTCTGATGTGAGGCTCTTTAAAAGGAGCTCTCTCTGTTCTCTCTCTCCATCTGCCTCTCTCTGATGTGGGGCACTTCAAAAGGAGCTCTCTCTCTCTGTCTGTTCACTGTGAAGTCAGCCTTAATGGTTTGGCTCCTCTGGTGAACCCTGGAGTGGGCACAAACACATTGAACTTCCTACCCTGTTCCAAGAATCTGTGGAGTAAGGATGGAGGAGGGGATGGGGGATGGAGGAGGGGATGGAGGAGGGGATGGGGGGGATGGAGGAGGGGATGGGGGGATGGAGGAGGGGATGGAGGAGGATGGAGGGATGGAGGAGGGGATGGGGGATGGAGGAGGGGATGGAGGAGGGATGGGGGATGGAGGAGGGGGATGGAGGGATGGAGGAGGGGATGGGGGATGGAGGAGGGGATGGAGGAGGATGGAGGGATGGAGGAGGGGATGGGGGATGGAGGAGGGGATGGAGGAGGGGATGGGGGAT
This sequence comes from Oncorhynchus nerka, assembly GCF_034236695.1. Classification (NCBI taxonomy): domain Eukaryota; kingdom Metazoa; phylum Chordata; class Actinopteri; order Salmoniformes; family Salmonidae; genus Oncorhynchus; species Oncorhynchus nerka. The sequence continues at coordinate 6,453 of NW_027036513.1, read as the reverse complement.
GGAGGAGGGGATGGGGGGATGGAGGAGGGGATGGGGGTGGGGGGATGGAGGGATGAAGGAGGGGATGGAGGAGGGGATGGGGGGATGGAGGAGGGGATGTGGGGTGGGGGATGGAGGGATGGAGAGGGGATGGGGGGATGGAGGAGGGATGGAGGAGGGGATGGGGGTGGAGGAGGGGATGGGGGTGGGGGGATGGAGGTGGGGGGGGATGTACACATCAATATACACATCAATATACACTATACACATCAATATACATATCAATATACACTATATACATCAATATACACTATACACATCAATATACACTACATACGTCATTATACACTATACACATCAATATACACATCAATATACACTATACACATCAATATACACTATACACATCAATATACACTATACACATCAATATACACTACATACGTCAATATACACATCAATATACACATCAATATACACTATACACATCAATATACACTATACACATCAATATACACTACACACATCAATATACACATCAATATACACTATACACATCAATATACACTACATACGTCAATATACACATCAATATACACATCAATATACACTATACACATCAATATACACTATACACATCAATATACACTACATACGTCAATATACACATCAATATACACATCAATATACACTATACACATCATGTTCACATCAATATACACTATACACATCAATATACACATCAATATACACTATACACATCAATATACACATCAATATACACTACACACATCAATGTACACATCAATATACACTACACACATCAATGTACACATCAATATACACATCAATATACACTATACACATCAATATACACTATACACATCAATATACACATCAATATACACTATACACATCATGTTCACATCAATATGCACTATACACATCAATATACACATCAATATACACTATACACATACATATACACTACGCACATCAATGTACACATCAATATACACTATACACATCAATATACACTATACACATCAATATACACATCAATATACACTATACACATCATGTTCACATCAATATACACTATACACATCAATATACACTACACACATCAATGTACACATCAATATACACTATACACATCAATATACACATCAATATACACTATACACATCAATATACACTATACACATCAATATACACTACACACATCAATATACACTATACACATCAATATACACTATACACATCAATATACACTACATACTTCAATATACACATCAATATACACATCAATATACACTACACACATTAATGTACACATCAATATACACTATACACGTCAATATACACATCAATATATACTATACACATCATTATACACTATACACATCAATATACACATCAATATACACATCAATATACACTACACACATTAATGTACACATCAATATACACTATACACGTCAATATACACATCAATATACACTATACACATCATTATACACTATACACATCAATATACACATCAATATACACTATACACATCAATATACACTATACACATCAATATACACTATACACATCAATATACACATCAATATACACTATACACATCAATATACACTATACACATCAATATACACTATACACATGTGAGTGATATCTGGAGTGGTCTCCAGAGTGATCTGCAGAGTGATCTCCAGAGTGATCTGCAGAGTGATCTCCAGAGTGATCTGCAGAGTGATATCCAGAGTCATCTGCAGAGTCATCTTCAGAGTGATCTCCAGAGTGATCTGCAGGATGATCTCCAGAGAGATCTCCAGAGTGATCTGCAGGATGATCTCCAGAGTGATCTCCAGAGTGATCTCCAGAGTGATCTGCAGGATGATCTCCAGAGTGATCTCCAGAGTGATCTGCAGGATGACCTCCAGAGTGATCTGCAGGATGATCTCCAGAGTGATCTCCAGAGTGATCTGCAGGATGATCTCCAGAGTGATCTCCAGAGTGATCTGCAGAGTGATCCTCCCTGAGACCGGGTCTGGTATCTCATACGTCTGTAAGTTAACATGGAGGTAAGGTACAGCGGAGGTTTATGCAGAAGGAACTTGTAAACTAAAAGAGTGCAGTGTGTCGATCTACGAGACTTCAAAGAGGCCCAGACTTCTTTCTGATACAGAATGCAGTGACATGTACTGCACCTATTGTCCATAATAAAGTGTAGTGCAGTATTATAAACTGCACCAAATGGGTTCAATACAGTGGCATGTTAATAGATATCCACTAAAACTATTTTCTGGTTGTCCATAGGATTTGAGACTTGCAGTCTCCTAACCCACAGCCCCACCTCCAGCCCGACCCCCAACAGGAAAGGCTGTTCATTATGCTTGTCTCTTCCTGTCCCTTAAATAGGTCTGTTTACATGTCCGCCTCACAATGGACTGACTGGTCTGCTGAAAGTCTCCCTCCACAGAGTCCTCGCCTCCTTTACTGTTTAACACAACTCCTCCGTGGACTGTGTCAGACACAATGTTCCCTCCTCCTCCCTCTAACTGGCCAAAACAAACCTGTTTCTCCGTTCCTCCTTGTCCTTGACGATTTTGATATTTATATTCTCAGTTGAAACCCGAGGTGACGTATTTGAGACTTCACATGGGCAGTTAAGGAATGTTGTAAGGTAGTTTTACAGAGTGATGTTTGACAGAGTGACGTGTTAGATGTGATGTTTGACAGAGTGATGTTTGACAAAGTGATGTGTTAGATGTGCTGTTTGACAGAGTGATGAGTTAGATGTGATATTTGACAGAGTGATGAGTTAGATGTGATATTTGACAGAGTGATGAGTTAGATGTGATATTTGACAGAGTGATGAGTTAGATGTGCTGTTTGACAGAAGGATGTTTAACAGAGTGATGTTTGACAGAAGGATGTTTAACAGAGTGATGTTTGACAGAGTGATGTTTGACAGAGTGATGTGATGTTTGACACAGTGATGTGTTAGATGTGATGTTTGACAAAGTGATGTTTAACAGAGTGATGTTTGACAGAAGGATGTTTGACAGAGGGATGTTTTAGATGTGATGTTTGGCAAAGTGATGTTTAACAGAGTGATGTTTGACAGAGGGATGTGTTAGATGTGATGTTTGACAGAGTGATGTTTGACAGAAGGATGTTTGACACAGGGATGTTTTAGATGTGATGTTTGACAGAGGGATGTTTTAGATGTGATGTTTGACAGAGTGGTGTGTTAGATGTGATGTTTGGCAGAAGGATGTTTAACAGAGTGATGTTTGACAGAGGGATGTTTAACAGAAGGATATTTGACAGAAGGATGTTTAACAGAAGGATATTTGACAGAGTGATGTGTTAGATGTGATGTTTGGCAGAAGGATGTTTAACAGAGTGATGTTTAACAGAGTGATGTGATACTTCTTTTCTTTTAATATCTTCTGTCTTCCTCCCCCTCCCTCTCTCCAGAGGCTGACCTGCGTATCGGGGAGCTCCAGTGGGGAGACAGTGGGGTTTACCTGTGTAAGGTGATCATCTCTGACGACCTCGAGGGCAGGAATGAGGCCCCTGTGGAGCTTCTGGTGTTGGGTGAGTCCTAAACTCCCCTTCTCAGCCCTACCCTCTCCTCCCTCCAACCCTCCATCTCTCCCAGTCATCTACCACCCTGCCTCTGACCTACTGTCAGGTTGATCTCTCCAGTCATCTACCACCCTGCCTCTGACCTACTGTCAGGTTGACCTCTCCCAGTCATCTACCACCCTGCCTCTGACCTACTGTCAGGTTGATCTCTCCCAGTCATCTACCACCCTGCCTCTGACCTACTGTCAGGTTGATCTCCAGTCATCTAACACTGTTCTGACCTACTGTCAGGTTGATCTCTCCCAGTCATCTACCACCCTGCCTCTGACCTACTGTCAGGTTGATCTCTCCCAGTCTGACATCTACCACCCTGCCTCTGACCTACTGCCATGTTTCTAGGCAGTAGTCACTCCTGTTATGTAACCAGGCTCCGTTAGTCTTTAGCTAAGGAACATCTATCAATGGAAACAATGCAGCTATCATGTGAACAATAGTGGCCCATCATCTAGTGTAGAGATGTACAGGACTGAGTACTGTTGGGTCAATAGTAGCCCATCATCTAGTGTAGAGATGTACAGGACTGAGTACTGTTGGGACAATAGTATCCCATCATCTAGTGTAGAGATATACAGGACTGAGTACTGTTGGGACAATAGTATCCCATCATCTAGTGTAGAGATATACAGGACTGAGTACTACAATAGTGTAGAGATGTACAGGACTGAGTACTGTTGGGTCAATAGTAGCCCATCATCTAGTGTAGATGTATAGGACTGAGTACTGGGGAGGTGTCTTCTGACATCCTGCCTGTTGGCTAGTGATAAAGTGTGAGAATAGTTCAGCTCACTCAGTGTAGTGTTGTAATGCTAATGCCTTTCCTGTGTGATATACTGTCTGTTAGCTGGCAAGGTACAACTTGCTTCCTTAGCATGAAAAGCAAGTGTCTGTTTGAGTGAATCCTGTGTTGGTGTGTGTGTGTGTACATGTGTGCATTCATGCGTGTTTACGTATATTTATGTGTTGTTGCTCAACAATGGCGGCCTCACATCCCTGAGTGCGGTAACTAGCGTCGCCATGGTGACGCTCTGCTTGAGAGAGAGACCTTTTATTTATCTCTATAACACACTACAGTCCAGTAGAACCACCCACTCAGCACTAAGTCCAGAGTCTATATAACACACTACAGTCCAGTAGAACCACCCACTCAGCACTAAGTCCAGAGTCTCTATAACACACTACAGCCCAGTAGAACCACCCACTCAGCACTAAGTCCAGAGTCTCTATAACACACTACAGTCCAGTAGAACCACCCACTCAGCACTAAGTCCAGAGTCTCTATAAACCAGTACAGCCCAGTAGAACCACCCACTCAGCATTAAGTCCAGAGTCTCTATAACACACTACAGTCCAGTAGAACCATCCACTCAGCACTAAGTCCAGAGTCTCTATAACACACTACAGTCCAGTAGAACCACCCACTCAGCACTAAGTCCAGAGTCTCTATAACACACTACAGTCCAGTAGAACCACCCACTCAGCACTAAGTCCAGAGTCTCTATAAAGCAGTACAGTCCAGTAGAACCACCCACTCAGCACTAAGTCTATAGTCTCTATAAACCAGTACAGCCCAGTAGAACCACCCACTCAGCACTAAGTCCAGAGTCTCTATAACACACTACAGTCCAGTAGAACCACCCACTCAGCACTAAGTCCAGAGTCTCTATAACAGACTACAGTCCAGTAGAACCACCCACTCAGCACAAAGTCCAGAGTCTCTATAAACCAGTACAGTCCAGTAGAACCACCCACTCAGCACTATGTACAGAGTCTCTATAACACACTACAGTCCAGTAGAACCACCCACTCAGCACTAAGTCCAGAGTCTCTATAACACACTACAGTCCAGTAGAACCACCCACTCAGTACTAAGTCCAGAGTCTCTATAAACCAGTACAGTCCAGTAGAACCACCCACTCAGCACTAAGTCCAGAGTCTCTATAAAGCAGTACAGTCCAGTAGAACCACCCACTCAGCACTAAGTCTATAGTCTCTATAAACCAGTACAGCCCAGTAGAACCACCCACTCAGCACTAAGTCCAGAGTCTCTATAACACACTACAGTCCAGTAGAACCACCCACTCAGCACTAAGTCCAGAGTCTCTATAACAGACTACAGTCCAGTAGAACCACCCACTCAGCACAAAGTCCAGAGTCTCTATAAACCAGTACAGTCCAGTAGAACCACCCACTCAGCACTATGTACAGAGTCTCTATAAACCAGTACAGTCCAGTAGAACCACCCACTCAGCACTATGTACAGAGTCTCTATAACACACTACAGTCCAGTAGAACCACCCACTCAGCACTAAGTCCAGAGTCTCTATAACACACTACAGTCCAGTAGAACCACCCACTCAGTACTAAGTCCAGAGTCTCTATAAACCAGTACAGTCCAGTAGAACCACCCACTCAGCACTAAGTCCAGAGTCTCTATAAAGCAGTACAGTCCAGTAGAACCACCCACTCAGCACTAAGTCTATAGTCTCTATAAACCAGTACAGCCCAGTAGAACCACCCACTCAGCACTAAGTCCAGAGTCTCTATAACACACTACAGTCCAGTAGAACCACCCACTCAGCACTAAGTCCAGAGTCTCTATAACAGACTACAGTCCAGTAGAACCACCCACTCAGCACAAAGTCCAGAGTCTCTATAAACCAGTACAGTCCAGTAGAACCACCCACTCAGCACTATGTACAGAGTCTCTATAACACACTACAGTCCAGTAGAACCACCCACTCAGCACTAAGTCCAGAGTCTTATAACCACTACAGTCCAGTAGAACCACCCACTCAGTACTAAGTCCAGAGT
>NW_027036512.1:5000-14518 GCF_034236695.1 Oncorhynchus nerka | reverse complement strand
ATGAAGTGGAGCGACATTTATTGGATATTTCAAACTTTTTAACAAATCAAAAACTGAAAAATTGGGCGTGCAAAATTATTCAGCCCCTTTACTTTCAGTGCAGCAAACTCTCTCAGAAGTTCAGTGAGGATCTCTGAATGATCAATGTTGACCTAAATGACTAATGATGATAAATACAATCCACCTGTGTGTAATCAAGTCTCCGTATAAATGCACCTGCACTGTGATAGTCTCAGAGGTCCGTTAAAAGCGCAGAGAGCATCATGAAGAACAAGGAACACACCAGGCAGGTCGAGATACTGTTGTGAAGAAGTTTAAAGCCGGATTTGGATACAAAAAGATTTCCCAAGCTTTAAACATCCCAAGGAGCACTGTGCAAGCGATAATATTGAAATGGAAGGAGTATCAGACCACTGCAAATCTACCAAGACCTGGCCGTCCCTCTAAACTTTCAGCTCATACAAGGAAGACTGATCAGAGATGCAGCCAAGAGGCCCATGATCACTCTGGATGAACTGCAGAGATCTACAGCTGAGGTGGGAGACTCTGTCCATAGGACAACAATCAGTCGTATATTGCACAAATCTGGCCTTTATGGAAGAGTGGCAAGAAGAAAGCCATTTCTTAAAGATATCCATAAAAAGTGTTGTTTAAAGTTTGCCACAAGCCACCTGGGAGACACACCAAACATGTGGAAGAAGGTGCTCTGGTCAGATGAAACCAAAATTGAACTTTTTGGCAACAATGCAAAAGCGTTATGTTTGGCGTAAAAGCAACACAGCTCATCACCCTGAACACACCATCCCCACTGTCAAACATGGTGGTGGCAGCATCATGGTTTGGGCCTGCTTTTCTTCAGCAGGGACAGGGAAGATGGTTAAAATTGATGGGAAGATGGATGGAGCCAAATACAGGACCATTCTGGAAGAAAACCTGATGGAGTCTGCAAAAGACCTGAGACTGGGACGGAGATTTGTCTTCCAACAAGACAATGATCCAAAACATAAAGCAAAATCTACAATGGAATGGTTCAAAAATAAACATATCCAGGTGTTAGAATGGCCAAGTCAAAGTCCAGACCTGAATCAATCGAGAATCTACTGTACGTGATTCCATAGAGTGTTATTTCATAGTTTTTGATGTCCTTCGCCATTATTGTGCAATGTAGAAAATAGTACAAATAAAGAGAAAACCCATGAATGAGTAGGTGTGATCAAACTTTGGACTGGTACTGTAAAGTTGCTGGCCTAATAATGCCCAGATGAAAAAAGATTTAACTGTTGTCATTAAATGTGGTAGTTAAGAGCATATACAGTGTCCAGGCCTTTCTGTTCTCTTTATAACTACATCACTGGTGACCACATCATTGGTTACGGTGACAGCATGATAAGGATAACTATGAATGAGGAGAGAGGTCAGTCATACCCTGGTCTGTATCCAGATTACTATGAATGAGGAGAGAGGTCAGTCATATCCTGGTCTGTAATTACCCCAGGACCACTAGGCTGCTGTTTCTCTCCAGGTTCAGAGAGTCATTGGTCTCCTGGCAGACCTGGGCCTCTCTCCTCAGGGCTTCTCTCTCCACTTTCAGTGTCCGGCTGAGCTGCTTCAACTGACCTTTAACCTCAGCTACTTCCTGTTACCTCTGGGACACTTCCTCAGGCAGCTGGACTACAACCTGGGGCCTGTTGCACAAAACTAGGATAAGGGATTAAGCCAGGATATCTTGGTGATCCTGGCTCAATTGATCCGTAATCCGGTTGCACTAAAGATGGATAGGGGGCAGGAGGATATGTTATGGTATAAATTACCATGGAGATTTATTCTGGTGGAGCTAGCCTACTCCAGACCAGGTTAAATTCCAGGATCTATTTAATCTCATCCCTAATGTCAGTCAGCAGTCACCACAAATGAAACCAATAGTTAGTTTCACTGCTCACTATACATTGTTATCACATATAACTAGACCCACTGTTATTATTTAAACGTTTGTGATCATTAATTTCAATGATTTTGATAAAAAATGATTTTTAGATTATGTTGCTATCATTAAGATAATTTACAGTTTCCCCATAGACTATAAGGCTATATATAAAATGATAGAATATTAGGGCCACAGAGGGGAAAGAGCACGAGTCATAATATTGGAACCAGTTGTTTTAAAGGAGGACAGTTGTTAAAATGACAGATGTGGGGCATTAGTGAAATTGTACTTCAGTATGGCTTCATAAACAAAGACATGCTGATGTGCCAGAATATTAAGTATCACATTGTCATAAGTATCAAAACTGTAAAAAAACAATATGTAGCTTTTCTGCAGAAAGAACCAGCCTCATAAATTTATGACTTTATCCTTTTTCTTCTAGTGTGTGCCCTCAGAATTCTCTGTCATATAAACAAATACACATTCCATATGAATATAAAAACACAATGTGTAACATTATGTTCCTTTATTGAATAAGGACAAAAACAAAGCAGGATGAAACCATCAGCTCCTTTCGAAACTGAAGTCACGAGTGACTCTACAAGATGGAAAGCACAGAATCCAAGCATATTATACAAAAATGATACATACACATTCAAAGGTCTGTATATAACACACCATGCATGTCTCGCACACTAAAATAAATGCAGGACAAATCCATACCCCACATCAACTGAACAGACAAATGAATGGATGCAGTATGCCTCCTCCTGCAGCCTTGTATTACACACAGTATACCGCACAGAAACATCATAAGAGGCCAAATTGGCCAAAAAACAAAACCCAAAAAACCCAAATTCCTCTGCCACCGCAGGACTTCATTTAACCAAAATTGAAAGCACTACATACTAACTAAAAATAATTCAACACATATTGGTCCCTCAGCAGCCGACTCCTCACTGTCAGGTCATCAGGGGAAGATTGCCGGATTGTCCCAGTCCATGATGGCTGGTGGGCACTCCTGGGGAGCCCTCTCCTTTCCTCCAGGCAGGCCACATTGTGGAGGACAGCACAAGCCACAGTAATATCACATGCCCTAACAGGGCTGACCCTTAATTTGTGAAGGCAGTGAAAGCGTGCCTTCAGGAGGCCAAAGGTCATTTCAACTCTGGCCCTGGTCCTGGCATGGGCATGGTTGTAGGCCTGCTCGTGCTTCCTGGGGGTCTGCAAAGGTGTCAGGGAGAAAAGGCTGGCAGCCATACCCCTGTCTCCCAGCAACACACCAGAGAATTCACCTGTCAACACAAAATCTCGCATCATTACTACCTCATAAACACAGTGACATTCTTGACACAGCCATGATGGTTATAACAGGGGGTTGTGTGGCTTTTACCTTGTGATAGGCACTGATAGATTTCAGAGGCCTGAAAAGATTCTGGAGTCATGGACTGAGCCAGGCCATTTTGCCACAACATTGCTGATCACACAGTCAGCATTGCAGACCATCTGAAATCATAAGATGAGGAATATTACACCAATCAATGCACATCACTGGCAATGCAGAGTGTTCGTCAATGGACAATATCAAAAAGTTATGTTCACCTGAACATTAATGCTGTGAAAAGTTTCCTATTCACAAAGTGACTCATGGGCACCTGAGGAGACTTTTATCCTTATGTGTGTGCAGTCCTGCACCAATGACATTGGGGGAAACCTGTCACACAAAGTAACGAGGAGTATCCTACTATGTGTTAACAGTTGTCCTGTAATTTGTAGATCCTCTTACCTGCAATCCTATAGAACTCCTCTTTGATGTCACAGAGTCTTCTGTGGCCAGGAAGAGATGAAGACATCTGCTAATGCTTTGATAGCCAGACACACTCCCTTGTGCGGCAAATTGTGGCCTTGTTGGCTCATTCTGCATCCCCACTGAGTACAGGAAGGCTCCACTAGCAAAAAAGCGCAAGGCCACACAAACCATTTGCTCCACCTCAGTGCATGGCTCCGTGCAGTGCGGTGCTTAATCCTGGGACCCAGTAGTCTGCATAGATACCTGATGCCATCTGCAGAAAACCTGTATCTTTCATATAGATGTGGTCATCAGGAAGGCCAGTGGGTCCAGCCCGGTCCCTGAAGACCCTTTCTCGCCTGAGAGAGCTCTCCTGCTAAGTGCTTCTTCATCCACCACATCTCGCACGAATGGGCATGCCATTGTCAGAGCAGAAAGAACTTACTGGTGGGCCTTCATATAGGCTAGTGGCCCACACCTGGTGCTGGGGGGGTGGGCAAAAGAAGAGCGATGCCTTATAACGATGACTTGGTTGTACTGATTGCTGGGAAAATAAAAAAAAAAAACTTAGAAAGATGCCACCGTCCTGTGTGCTCACAATAAGAGCTCATATGTCATGGCTCACTTGACACTACGAATATACCTAATTTTTATTTTTGAGCTGTGTCATCTTCTTGGAGCTGGGAGGAAAGAAAAATAATGATTAATACATTTGTGTTACAGTTAGCATACAGTGTACATTGAAGCATATCTCACCTCCCTCTCAAGTTTTTTATTTCAAGGTCCAGTTTCTAATTGTCCTCTTTTTTATTTCGGACTCCAGTGCAAGATTTTCCATCTTTTTCTTCTTGTACTGAATGTCTATGTCTGCCAGTTCTATTTGGCGCCGGAGGTGGTTGCCTTCAACTTTCTGATAGCTTGTGAGCTCTGTGAACACAATACAATTAAGCCTTGGCTACGGAATTTGAGGATGTGGTGTCCTTTTATTAATACACTATGTTGCCAGGCTGGTTTTCCCACTGTATAGCATCTGGGTCTATACAAAAGAAATTAGATTTTTGATTTTGATGAGGACTCTCACCATTGTAGAGTAAATAGTACTTTCACAGTCTTAACACTGATACCTCATGCCTTCTGAATCAGAGATGGTCTCCTCACCATCATCGTCTCCATCATGTGCTGTTGCTGCTTATGCCTCCTCTCTCTCTCTCTCTCTCTCTCTCTCTCTCTCTCTCTCTCTCTCTCTGCTACCATGCCTCTCCTCTTTCTCTCCCTCTATGCCGCTCCTCTCTCCTCTCTTTCTCTTTCTCTCACACTATGCCTCTCCTCTCTCTTTCTCTCCCTCTATGCCTCTCCCCTCTCTCTCTTTTGCCCCCACTATGCATCTCCTCTCTCCCTCTCTCTTCTCCAACCCGGAGTGTGTTCTCCGGGTTGGAGCGAGCGGTCGCATCTGCACTCGGTCCGCAGGTAGTATTACATTTCATTACATTTCATTATAGTACAACGGTTTGATTTGTCTAATCTTATCAATTTCTTAGCTAGCTACACAGCGAATCTTTGTTTCATAGATAATTGCGTAATTATCGTATTTCGTCGATCCTAACGCAGTCTACACTGCCCTGCAGCTAGCCAGCTAGCTAACGTCCACCGTTAGCTAGTCCACCGTCTACCGATTAGCAGCACAACTATTACACTCAACTGAACGACTTGATTAGTGTAGTGTTAGCTAGCTACATAGTTGTCTTTGCTGTCTTCGTGCCCAAGATAATTGTGTAGTTTTTTTAGGGTGTGTAGTTTTATGTCGTCCTTAACATAGGAGACTCTGCTAGCTAGCCAACAGCTAGCCAACGTCTACCGAACAGAACTTCTGCACTCAACAATCCGGTGCATTTGCTTCGCTCCACAGGTAGTATCACATTTTTCATTTCATTTCATTACAGTACAACGGCTTGATTTGTTTGATCGTAGCTAGCTACATAGTTAGCTACATAGCCGTCTTTTATCAAATATAATTGTGTAGTCTAGAGCGATTTCCCTGGGTTAGCTAGCCAGCTATTGTCGTTCTTTTAGCATAGCGTGCGTAATCAGCACTGCTGGCTAGCCAGCTGGCCCGAATAACAGCACAGTGAAACTGTTACACTCAGACGACTTGATTAGTGTAGTGTTAAACGCAGCCAATGCCAGCTAGCCTGCATAGTCAACAACGCAGCCTCTGCCAGCTAGCCTGCTTCAGCAGTACTGTATCATTTAATCATTTTAGTCAATAAGATTCTTGCTACGTAAAGCAACTTTCTGAACACTGGGTGACGTGTAGTCCACTTGTCATTCAATCTCCCTTTGCATTAGCGTAGCCTCTTGTGTAGCCTGTCAACTATGTGTCTGTCTATCCCTGTTCTCTCCTCTCTGCACAGACCATACAAACGCTCCACACACGTGGCCGCGGCCACCTAATCTGGTGGTCCCAGCGCGCACGACCGTGGAGTTCAGGTCTCCGGTAGCCTCTGGAACTGCCCTCTGCGGCCAACAAGGCAGAGTTCATCTCCGCCTATGTCTCCCTCCAGTCCCTCGACTTCTTGGCACTGACGGAAACATGGATCACCACAGACAACACTGCTACTCCTACACTCTCTCTTCGTCTGCCCACGTGTTTCATGCACCCAGAGCTTCTGGTCAGCGGGGTGGTGGCACGGGATCCTCATCTCTCCCAGTGGTCATTCTCTCTTTCTCCCCTTACCCATCTGTCTATCGCCTCCTTTGAATTCCATGCTGTCACAGTTACCAGCCCTTTCAAGCTTAACATCCTTATCATTTATCGCCCTCCAGGTTCCCTCGGAGAGTTCATCAATGGGCTTGATGCCTTGATAAGCTCCTTTCCTGAGGACGGCTCACCTCTCACAGTTCTGGGCGACTTTAACCTCCCCACGCCTACCTTTGACTCATTCCTCTCTGCCTCCTTCTTTCCACTCCTCTCCTCTTTTGTCCTCACCCTCTCACCTTCCCCCCCTACTCACAAGGCAGGAAATACGCTCGACCTCATCTTTACTAGATGCTGTTCTTCCACTAACCTCGTTGCAACTCCCCTCCAAGTCTCCGACCACTACCTTGTATCCTTTTCCCTCTCGCTCTCATCCAACACTTCCCACACTGCCCCTACTCGGATGGTATCGCGCCGTCCCAACCTTCGCTCTCTCTCCCCCGCTACTCTCTCCTCTTCCATCCTATCATCTCTTCCCTCTGCTCAAACCTTCTCCAACCTATCTCCTGATTCTGCCTCCTCAACCCTCCTCTCCTCCCTTTCTGCATCCTTTGACTCTCTATGTCCCCTATCCTCCAGGCCGGCTCGGTCCTCCCCTCCCGCTCCGTGGCTCGACGACTCATTGCGAGCTCACAGAACAGGGCTCCGGGCAGCCGAGCGGAAATGGAGGAAAGCTCGCCTCCCTGCGGACCTGACATCCTTTCACTCCCTCCTCTCTACATTTTCCTCTTCTCTCTCTGCTGCTAAAGCCACTTTCTACCACTCTAAATTCCAAGCATCTGCCTCTAACCCTAGGAAGCTCTTTGCAACCTTCTCCTCCCTCCTGAATCCTCCTCCCCCTCCCCCCCTCCTCCCTCTCTGCAGATGACTTCGTCAACCATTTTGAAAAGAAGGTCGACGACATCCGATCCTCGTTTGCTAAGTCAAAGCGACACCGCTGGTTCTGCTCACACTGCCCTACCCTGTGCTCTGACCTCTTTCTCCCCTCTCTCTCCAGATGAAATCTCGCGTCTTGTGACGGCCGGCCGCCCTACAACCTGCCCGCTTGACCCTATCCCCTCCTCTCTTCTCCAGACCATTTCCGGAGACCTCCTCCCTTACCTCACCTCGCTCATCAACTCATCCCTGACCGCTGGCTACGTCCCTTCCGTCTTCAAGAGAGCGAGAGTTGCACCCCTTCTGAAAAAACCTACACTCGATCCCTCCGATGTCAACAACTACAGACCAGTATCCCTTCTTTCTTTTCTCTCCAAAACTCTTGAACGTGCCGTCCTTGGCCAGCTCTCCCGCTATCTCTCTCAGAATGACCTTCTTGATCCAAATCAGTCAGGTTTCAAGACTAGTCATTCAACTGAGACTGCTCTTCTCTGTATCACGGAGGCGCTCCGCACTGCTAAAGCTAACTCTCTCTCCTCTGCTCTCATCCTTCTAGACCTATCGGCTGCCTTCGATACTGTGAACCATCAGATCCTCCTCTCCACCCTCTCCGAGTTGGGCATCTCCGGCGCGGCCCACGCTTGGATTGCGTCCTACCTGACAGGTCGCTCCTACCAGGTGGCGTGGCGAGAATCCGTCTCCACACCACGTGCTCTCACCACTGGTGTCCCCCAGGACTCTGTTCTAGGCCCTCTCCTATTCTCGCTATACACCAAGTCACTTGGCTCTGTCATAACCTCACATGGTCTCTCCTATCATTGCTATGCAGACGACACACAATTAATCTTCTCCTTTCCCCCTTCTGATGACCAGGTGGCGAATCGCATCTCTGCATGTCTGGCAGACATATCCGTGTGGATGACGGATCACCACCTCAAGCTGAACCTCGGCAAGACGGAACTGCTCTTCCTCCCGGGGAAGGACTGCCCGTTCCATGATCTCGCCATCACGGTTGACAACTCCATTGTGTCCTCCTCCCAGAGCGCTAAGAACCTTGGCGTGATCCTGGACAACACCCTGTCGTTCTCAACTAACATCAAGGCGGTGGCCCGTTCCTGTAGGTTCATGCTCTACAACATCCGCAGAGTACGACCCTGCCTCACACAGGAAGCGGCGCAGGTCCTAATCCAGGCACTTGTCATCTCCCGTCTGGATTACTGCAACTCGCTGTTGGCTGGGCTCCCTGCCTGTGCCATTAAACCCCTACAACTCATCCAGAACGCCGCAGCCCGTCTGGTGTTCAACCTTCCCAAGTTCTCTCACGTCACCCGCTCCTCCGCTCCCTCCACTGGCTTCCAGTTGAAGCTCGCATCCGCTACAAGACCATGGTGCTTGCCTACGGAGCTGTGAGGGAACGGCACCTCAGTACCTCCAGGCTCTGATCAGGCCCTACACCCAAACAAGGGCACTGCGTTCATCCACCTCTGGCCTGCTCGCCTCCCTACCACTGAGGAAGTACAGTTCCCGCTCAGCCCAGTCAAAACTGTTCGCTGCTCTGGCCCCCCAATGGTGGAACAAACTCCCTCACGACGCCAGGACAGCGGAGTCAATCACCACCTTCCGGAGACACCTGAAACCCCACCTCTTTAAGGAATACCTAGGATAGGATAAAGTAATCCCTCTCACCCCCTCCCCTGAAAAGATTTAGATGCACTACTGTTCCACTGGAGGTCATAAGGTGAATGCACCAATTTGTAAGTCGCTCTGGATAAGAGCGTCTGCTAAATGACTTAAATGTAAATGTAATGTAAATGTCTTCTCTCGCCTTTCTCTCCCACTATGCCTCTCCTCCCTCTCTCTTTCTCCCCCACTATGCCTCTCCTCTCACCTCTCTTTGTCTTTCTCTACCACTATGCCTCTCCTCTCTCTCTCTCTTTCCGTCCCTCTATACCTCTCCCATCTCTCTCTCTCTCTTTCTTTACCACTATGCATCTCCCCTCTCTTTCTCTTTCTCTCCATCTATGACCCTCCTCTCTACTCTCTCTTTCTCTTTCTCTCCCACTATGCCTCTCTCTCTCTCTCACTCTCTCTCTCTCTCTCTCTCCCTCTACACCTCTCCTCCCTCTCTCTCTCTCTCTCTCTCTCTCTCTTTCTCTCGCTCTCTCTCTCTCTCT
>NW_027036512.1:0-2500 GCF_034236695.1 Oncorhynchus nerka | reverse complement strand
TTTCTCTTTCTCTCACACTATGCCTCTCCTCTCTCTTTCTCTCCCTCTACGCCTCTCCCCTCTCTCTCTTTCTCCCCCACTATGCCTCTCCTCTCACCCTCTCTCTTCTCTCGTCTTTCTCTCCCACTATGCCTCTCCTCCGTCTCTCTTTCTCCCCCACTATGCCTCTCCTCTCACCTCTCGTTGTCTTTCTCTCCTCTCTCTCTCTCTTTCCGTCCCTCTATGCCTCTCCCATCTCTCTCTCTCTCTTTCTCTACCACTATGCATCTCCCCTCTCTTTCTCTTTCTCTCCATCTATGACCCTCCTCTCTACTCTCTCTTTCTCTCCCACTATGCCTCTCTCTCTCTGTCTCTCTCTCTCTCTCTCTCTCTCTCTCTCTCTCTCTCTATGCCTCTACTCTCTTCCTTCTCTCTTTCTCTCCAGCTATGCCTCTCGTCTCTCCTCTATCTTTCTCTCCCTCCATGCCTCTGCTCTCTCTCTCTTTCTCGTTCACTCCCACTATGCCTCTCCTCTCTCTCTCTCCCACTATGCCTCTACTCTCTTCTCTCTCTCTTTCTCTCTCATTATCTTTCTCTCCCTCCATGCCTCTCCTCTCTCACTCTTTCTCTTTCTCTCTCTCTTTCTCTCTCATTCTCTTTCTCTCCCTCTCTGCCTCTCCTCTCTCTCTCTTTCTCTCTCATTCTCTTTCTCTCCCTCCATGCCTCTCCTCTCTCACTCTTTCTCTTTCTCTACCTTTATGCCTCTCTCTCTCTCTCTCTTTCTCTCCCTCTGTGCCTTTCCTCACTCTCTCTCCCGCTCCCTCTCTCTCTCGCTCTCTCTCGTTCTCTCCCACTATGCCACTCCTCCCTCTCTCTCTCTTTCTCTCGCTCTCTCTTTCTCGTTCACTCCCACTATGCCTCTCCTCTCTCTCTCCCACTATGCCTCTACTCTCTTCTCTCTCTCTTTCTCTCTCTCTTTCTCTCTCATTCTCTTTCTCACCCTCTCTGCCTCTCCTCTCTCTCTCTTTCTCTCTCATTCTCTCCCTCCATGCCTCTCCTCTCTCACTCTTTCTCTTTCTCTACCTTTATGCCTCTCTCTCTCTCTCTCTTTCTCTCCCTCTATGCCTTTCCTCACTCTCTCTCCCGCTCTCTCTCTCTCCCTCTCTCTCTCGCTCTCTCTCGTTCTCTCCCTCTATGCCTCTCCTCTCTATCTTTCTCTTCCTCTCCCACTATGCCTCTACTCTCTTCTCTCTCTCTTTCTCTCCCACTATGCCTCTCCTCTCTCCTCTCTCATTCTTTCCCTCTATGGCTCTCCTCTCTCTCTCATTCTCTTTCTCTCCCTCCATGCCTCTGCTCTCACTCTTTCTCTTTCTCTCCCTCTTTGAATCTCCTCTCCTCTCTCTTTCTGTCCAACTATGCCTCTCCTCTCTCTCTCTCTTTCTCTCCCTCTATGCCTCTCCCCTCTCTCTCTCTCTGTGTCTCTCTCTCTCTCTCACTCTCTCGCTTTCTCGTAATATCCCTCTATGCCTCTCCTCTGTCTCTCATTCTCTTTCTCTCCCACTATGCCTCTCCTCTCTCTCTCTTTCTCTCCCTCTATGCCTCTCCCCTCTCTCTCTTTCTCTTTCTCTCCCTCTATGCCTCTCCTCTCGCTTTCTCTTTCTCTCCCTCTATGCCTCTCCCATATCTCTCTCTCTTTCACCCCCACTATGCCTCTCCTCTCTCTCTCTCTCTCTCTCTCTCTACCACGCCTCTCCTCTTTCTCTCCCTCTATGCCGCTACTCTCTCCTCTCTTTCTCTTTCTCTCACACTATGCCTCTCCTCTCTCTTTCTCTCCCTCTCGCCTCTCCCCTCTCTCTCTTTCTCCCCCACTATGCCTCTCCTCTCACCCTCTCTCTTCTCTCGTCTTTCTCTCCCACTATGCCTCTCCTCCGTCTCTCTTTCTCCCCACTATGCCTCTCTCTCTCTGCCTCTCTCTGTCTCTCTCTCTCTCTCTCCTCTCTGGCATAGGACAAATCTGGTAGCCTGTACGTCTCTTCGCATGCCTCTGTGCGTATAAATCATAAACGTAAACAGCAATAAAGTGCCTCGATCCTCATCCCAATACGTGCTCAATAAAAGCAACAATAACATGTGATGCATATATACGTGCATACCACATACAACAATATGCCTGTGGCATCATCAGTCTGCTCTCATTTCTACGTTAATCACTGCGCCTGCCAATCTGGCCTCATCTGTCTGTCCACGAATGATCAGCCGTCGTATCTTAATCTGTACTTCTCTCAATCGTCTTAAATAACATCGTCAATCTGCATATATGTGCTGGTAATGTCTGCCTGCATGCCTGCGTCACGGTCGTCGGCACTCATAATAAGCTAAAACGTAATCTCGATAAACGACAGCTTTTATCATCTCGGCAATATGTCGTTAATAACTCATCCCATCTGCCTCTCCTCTCTCTCTCTTTCTCTCTCATTCTCTTTCTCTCCCTCCATGCCTCTCCTCTCTCACTCTTTCTCTT
>NW_027036511.1:2500-14511 GCF_034236695.1 Oncorhynchus nerka | reverse complement strand
GCCGACCGATTAATCGGAATGGCCAATTAATTAGGGCCTATGTTTTCATAACAATCAGTCATCTGCATTTTTGGACACCGATTGTGGATGATTTTATTTTTTTTACCTTTATTTAACTAGGCAAGTCAGTTAAGAACACAATCTTATTTTCAAAGACGGCCTAGACGGTGGGTTAACTGCCTTGTTCAGGGGCAGAACGACAGATTTTTACCTTGTCAACTTGGGGATTTGATCTCGCAACCTTCCGGTTGGTAGGCTGACTACCTGTTATGCGAGTGCAGCAAGAAGCCAAGTTTAAGTTGCTAGCTAGCATTAAACTTATCTTATAAAAAAACAATCAACCTTAACATAATCACTAGTTAACTACACATGGTTGATGATATTACTAGTTTATCTAGCGTGTCCTACGTTGCATATAATCGATGCGGTGCCTGTTAATTTATCATCGAATCACAGCCTACTTCAAACGGGTGATGATTTAACAAACGCATTCGCGAAAAAAGCACTGTCGTTGCACCAATGTGTACCTAACCATAAACATCAATGCCTTTCTTTAAAATCAATACACAAGTATATATTTAAACCTGCATATTTAGTTAATATTTCCTGCTAACATGACTTTCTTTTAACTATGGAAATTGTGTCACTTCTCTTGCGTTCTGTGCAAGCAGTCAGGGTATATACAGCAGTTTGGGCCGCCTGGCTCGTTGTGAACTGTGTGAAAACCATTTATTCCTAACAAAGACCATAATTAATTTGCCAGAATTGTACATAATTATGACATAACATTGAAGGTTGTACAATGTAACAGCAATATTTAGACTTAGGGATGCCACCCGTTGGATAAAATACGGAACAGTTCCGTATTTCACTGAAAGAATAAACATTTTGTTTTCGAAATTATAGTTTCCGGATTTGACCATATTAATGACCGAAGGCTCATATTTCTGTGTGTTATTATGTTATAATTAAGTCTATGATTTGATAGAGCAGTCTAACTGAGGGGTGGTAGGCAGCAGCAGGCTCGTAGGCATTCATTCGAACAGCGTTTGACAACAGCTCTTCGTTGTGCTTCAAGCATTTAGCTGTTTATGACTTCAAGCCTATCAACTCCCGAGATTAGGCTGGTGTAACCGATGTGAAATGGCTAGCTAGTTACTGGTGGTGCGCGCTAATAGCGTTTCAATCAGTGACGGCACTTGCGCTGAGACCTTGAAGCAGTTGTTCCCCTTGCTCTGCAAGGGCCGTGGCATTTGTGGAGCAATGGATAACGATGCTTCGAGGGTGGCTGTTTTCGATGTGTTCCTGGTTCGAGCCCAGGTAGGGGCGAGGAGAGGGACGGAAGCTATACTGTTACACTGGCAATACTAAACTGCCTATAAGAACATCCAATAGTCAAAGGTATATGAAATGCAAATGGTGTAGAGGGAAATAGTCCAATAATAACTACAACCTAAAACTTCTTACCTGGGAATATTGAAGACTCATGTTAAAAGGAACCACCAGCTTTCATATGTTCTCATGTTTTGAGCAAGGAACTTAAACGTTAGCTTTTTTACATGGCACATATTGCACTTTTACTTTCTTCTCCAACACTTTGTTTTTATATTACTTAAACTAAATTGAACACGTTTCATTATTTATTTGAGGCTAAATTGATTTTATTGATGTATTATATTGAGTTAAAATAATTGTTCATTCAGTATTGTTGTAATTGTCACTATTTATTTATATATATATATATATTTTTTAAAAACATTTCAAATGTATATATATATATATAAAAAATATATATTTTTAAATCGGCTGATTAATCGGTATGGGCTTTTTTTGGTCCTCAAAATAATCGGTATCGGAAACGGCGTTGAAAAATCATAATCGGTCGACCTCGACCTATACAGAAGATAGCCCTATTTGGTAAAAGACCAAGTCCATGTTATGGCAAAAACAGCTCAAATAAGCTAAGAGATACGACAGTCCATCATTACATTAAGACGTAAAGTTCAGTCAATAAGGAAAATATCAAGAACTTTTAAAGTTTCTTCAAGTGCAGTCGCAAAAACCATCAGGCGCTATGATGAAACAGGCTCTCATGAGGACCGCCACAGGAATGGAAGACCCAGAGTTTCCTCTGCTGCAAAGGATAAGTTAATCAGAGTTACCAGCCTCAGAAATTGCAGCCCAAAGAAATGCTTCATTTTTATTTTACCTTTATTTAACTAGGGAAGTCAGTTAAGAACAAATTCTTATTTTCAATGACTGCTTACGAACACTGCCTTATTCAGGGTAGGAAAGACAGATTTTTACCTTGTCAGCTCAGGGATTAGATCTTGCTAACTTTCGGTTACTAGTGCAATTCTGGTCAACTAACAGACACATCTCAACATCAACTGTTCAGAGGAGACCTGTGTGAATCAGGCCTTCATGGTTGAATTGCTGCAAAGAAACCACTACTAAAGGACACCAATAAGAAGATGAGCCTTGTTTGAGCCAAGAAACATGAGCAATAGACATTAGACCAGTGGAAATCTGTCCTTTGGTCTGGAGTCCAAATTGGAGATTTTGGATTCCAACCGCCGTGTCTTTGTGAGACGCGTGTGGAGGTGCTTTGCTGGTGACACTGTCTGTGATTTATTTAGGAATTTAAGGCACACTTAACCAGCATGGCTACCACAGCATTCGACAGCGATATGCCATCTCATCTGGTTTTGGCTTAGTGGGACTATCATTTGTTTTTGAACAGGACAATGACTCAACACACCTCCAGGCTGTGTAAGGGCCATTTTACCAAGAAGGAGAGTGATGGAGTGCTGTATCAGATGACCTGGCCTCCATAATCGCCCGACCTCAACCAAATTGAGATGGTTTGGGATGAGTCAGACCGCAGAGTGAAGGAAAAGCAGCCAACAAGTGCCCAGCGTATGTGAGAACTTCAAGACTGTTAGAAAAGCATTCCAGCTGTAGCAGGTTGAGAGAATGCCAAAAGTGTGCAAAGCTGTCATCAAGGCAATGGGTGGCTATTTTGATTTGGTTACTACATGATTCCATGTGTGTTATTTCATAGTTTTGATGTCTTCACTATTACTCTACAATGTAGAAAATAGTAAAAATAAAGAAAAACCCTTGAATGAGTAGGTGTTCTAAAACTTTTGACCGGTAGTGTATTTGAAAAATCTTTACAGCTCTCTCCCTTTCGATAACAACTCAGTGTGAAAGGGAAAAATGTCATGCTCTTATCCAGTGGAAATGTCATAAAATAGACCTACCTGATTACTTCTTATCCATTGTGCAAATTGCCTACAACTGTGTATGTCCTGAGCTCACTGGCACAGGAAACTGAGTGCCCAGAATATGTTATACAATGTTGCAAGTTTGCTAGTGTGAGCTGGGCCAGACCCAAGTTAATAGTTGATACAATGTTTCAAGTTCGTTGCATACAGGCCATGCGTAGCCAATGTGATTTATAAGATATTTATTTTATCATGATATTTTCTACCTGCAGGCTGCAATGTTTTTATTTGTTGGCTTAATGTAGGCTGTTTTTACATAGTTGCAATGGCAATAGAATTTGCATTTTAAGTTTGTATAATTTTTATTTTCGATTTGGATAGAATTTTGATTAACCACATGACAATGATTTTGAGATACGAAGATGTTATTCTAAATTAAATGAAACTGTTCCTTGAAAAAGTGCATTTAAAAACCATAACTAGCACGCAAATCGGTAGAAATTGTAAGATAAATTGGCATTGCTCATGAGAAAGGTTGTGGACTCCTTGTGTAGCCCATTACCAGCAACTTCAGGAGGATGGTTGGGTCAGGTTAAGGTTTTTTCTTCTGGTTATCTTGATCTCTGGCTCTCTCGAGTCATCTGTGTCTTATTTCATCAAACAATGAGCTTAAAGCATCAGATAAGCTCAGCGCATATAATTAATTTTATTCAAACAAATAGAGTGCGTCTATATGGAAAAATAAGTTTAAAAAAATTCCAATCACTCGATATATATATATAAACACCCTATTTGTTTTAATAAAATAAACTATATGCAGAACGGACGACTTTCGGTCAACCAATATAAATGTTTTTATCGGGACAGCCCTAGTGTGTGGATTTATTCTATTTGCTTTAAACAAATTGCAAGGCATAAGGCCTAGTCTGTGGATGTGGGAATACTACGTAGAACAAAGTCTCTAATTTCTCCTCATCTCTTCCTGCGTATAACTGCTGTCCTTCCTGTTCCTTCCTTCCTGCCAGCTCCAATGGAAACTCTCTCTGAATCAAAGACTAGCCTACACAGAGCGGAAGAATGTTGTGTACACTGAAAAATACATTAGTCAGATTTCCAACGCAAAAACTCAGCCCCTGTGACACATTCACCTGACCTCAGGAAGGCTAGATGTTATCAGAGACTGAGATAATGAGAGTGTGTACCAGATATGCATTTTACTAAAGATACCAATCTTTGTTTATGATTTAGGCTATATCCTCAAAGTCCAGAAATGGTTTTGACTGAATAGGGCCCCTGCTTGCCAATTCTCTCCCTGCTGTTGTCATTCAGGAGGATCTCCTGAATGACATCTGGCATAGTTAGAGCACACACACTTTTCCATTGTTCTGATTAGTGTGTTATCACAGTCTACTTCCAGTGGCCTTCATTTGACTGACAAAGAGGTCACAGCCTCATCAGCCAAAACCCCTGACAAGAGATCGGTGAGAGGAGCAGAGATGACTAGACATGTTTGTGCCATATCACTTTCACTTATTGGCTAGCTAAGTGGTCATGAAGGAAAGAAGACAAGGAAAGAGTAAAAATAAACACTCTGCCGGTGTGCATCTGTCCTTGGCTAAGCTCTGAGATTCTGGCCCAGTTAGGACAGAATCTGTCTTTCCAAGCTTCCTGTATTCTGGCCTTGTTTATGGGGGGAAATCTAGTAATGTTCTTGCTGATGGAACTGTTCCAACCCCTATGGAATCAGGCAGGGGATGGAAGGGAACCATTTCCATGTGTGTGATGAGGGTGTGAGTGGTGGATTGGAACTACACAACTAGGAGCCTAAGACTCATCTTAAGAAAGATGCCAATTCTTTGGAGGAGTGGAATATAATACTATTTTTGGATTGAACATGAGCATGAGAGCGCGCGCACACACACACACACACACACAGGTTTAAGTTGTTTAGTAGGGAACCATTGTAATGTAATGCAAGCTTGCTTTGGTTGATTGCTTTGATCCACCATAACACACATCCTTACCTTCAGAGTTTGGTCATTGAAAACATCTTCAGTTACTTTGCATGCGATAAGGGCGTTGGGAAGGTCGGTAAACTGCACACCGACCGTTGCCTCAGCACCATCGCTCCTCTCTGATTTCTGCATTTCTGTACTTGTTCTAGTCGCGCCAGGTTAGTTGTTTCAACTTGCAGTTCGGACCTAGCAGTCACTGTAGCTAAATATACTGTGGTCCTCCGTTAGCTTTCAGCTAGCTAGCTAGCAGAAGCGCTTAGCTACTATCTCATCGCAAGCTCCTTAGATTCGTCATTAGTTAATGAGCAAAAGTTAAATAACTAATGTAGCTATGTTGTTTTATGACCAAATATTTATCCGTAAATTACATTCAAAATGCATATTACAATAAAAACTGAAAGTACTGGTATAGAGCTGGTGGCACATCAAATAAAGGAGATGACGTCAAGGGGACGAAAAACAGCTGATGCGATTTTCCGGTTTAGAACTGTCGCAACGCAGCTTCACTGATCACTGCAATTCGGGATTGTCCAAAAGATTACATGATAACGAGTTTGACTCATACAGTCTGTTTTAGATCAGTGATGTCTATGCAGCGCGTTACCCCATTGCAAATTACTGGAACGCCCTGAAGGTGATGGCACATTAGCTGCCACTGTCAGTGTTGAGTTTTAGTACACTGTCATTTTGCCCTGAACTGTTCGTTGCAAATGCCGTACTTGTCTACTGAAGTGAAGTCTATTTACTTGTATTTAAATGACCTCCTATTTTATCATATTTAATACCATTATAGACAATGCAATACTGCCCTCTAACGTTGAAAAACGTAAGGCCTACAGTCAGTATTAGATGATCTTCTTTATTTGAAGAGTATGATGAAAGCATCATCAATATGTTTACATCGAAGAATGGAATTAAAAATATAAATAATTACTAAGGTTATTCATCCTTTTGTACCAAAATTCTCTTGTGTGAATAATTACATTTGGTCAACAATGCAATCCTTTACATTCTGATGCCTCTACCTGTAGGTCTACCTCTGACTGTCAGACAGTGGTTTTATAGGTTTACTCTGCCTAAAGCCTGAAAGAGGATAAGGGATTGTACTAGGACAACTGTGGTTTACTGAAAAGCTAACTCAGGGCATCCTCACTGACCTCAGCAGAGGCTCAGCCTATGAGTTATATTAAAGGAGAACTGAAAACTGCAAAGGGGTCAGGGGTCAGGGGGGGTTAAAGATGGTTTGGGGTTGGGGGAAGTGTGGCAGGTTGGATGTGTTTTAGGATTGGTGGAGGGGGGGTCCAGGCATGTATGGAGGCAGCCATTGGGAGGAGGAGATTGTTAGGGAAGTGGTTGAATGGATGGGGGTTGAAGTGGATTGGAGTAGAAGGGCCTGGGGTATGGGGAGGGATGTGGGATACTGGGGCTATGCTGGGATAGGCATGGTTGTGGGGGTATAGGCTCTGCAGCTGGGCTGAGCTGGGGGGATATGGACTCTGGAGCTGGGTCGGGGGGATATAGGCTCTGGAGCTGGGCTGGGCTGGGGCTATATAGGCTCTGGAGGAGCTGTGCGGGAGGGGGATATAGGCTCTGGGCGGATTTAAATTAGGCAGGCTGGTCATGTGGGGATCAACTTCTGAAACTCAGCCTAATCCTTTGGAGAGAGAGAGAGTGAGAGAGAGAGAGAGAGAGAGAGAGAGAGGGAGAGAGAGAGAGAGAGGGAGTGAGAGAGAGAGAGAGAGAGAGAGAGAGAGAGCAAGAGAGAGAGAGAGAGAGAAAGAGAGAGAGAGAGAGAGAGAGAGAGAGAGAGAGAGAAGGAGGAGGAGGGATGAAGAGATTGTACTTTGACCAACTGGACACAGGCACTAATTACAGATTGGAGCCCCAGGCAGCGACAACTAGAAGCTGTGCGTGCGTCTGTGGAACCTACAAACACACACTTATCTAACTTTCTCAAACTTGGCTTGAACTCCTGGACACATACTCGTTGGAACCTTGAACACACTCCTTCCCAGTGTGTGTTGGTCTTCCAGTAACCATGGCTCAGTCTGAAGCTAATGGCCTAAGCCCGGACCTCTCTAATGGAGCCATCATCCACAGCCCTATAGGAACCTGTACCAAGCCGGACAGACAGAGACAACGAGATGAAGAGGAGGAGGAGGATGTAGAACTAGCAGAGGAGGTGTTAGAACTGGGGGAGGAGGTGGGCGAGGACATGGAGGACATTGGGATGGCAGGTGCAGCTGATCATTTCGAAGTGACGATGCAAGCTAGCGGGAGCGGAGGAAAGGAGGGAGAGGAGGGGGAGAGGGGGATTGAAGAGGAGGTTGGTTTACAGGAAAAGAGAGAGGGAGATAAAGGGGAGGGGGAGCTGACAGTGACAGTTGTAATTGAAGAGGAGCAGGAGAAATCTGTAGAGGCTGTTGAAGAAGAGAAGTTCGCTGAGAGAGAGGAGTCAGCAGGGGCGGACAAAAAGAGAGAAATAGAGGAGAGAGAACCTCCTCACCCCCCACCATCCCCTAGTTTACCTGAAACTGAGTCCATTAATGATGAGGTAGAGACAAAAGACGAGGACACATCTCCAGAGGCAGAAAAGGTACAAATCGTTTTGCCTATTGATGAGACAGAGAAGACAGAGGACAGTGTCGGTTTGACGACAACAGAACCGCCAGTCCCGTCAACTAATGATGAGGTGGAGAGTAAAGAAGAGCTATGTAATGAGAGTGGTGGTCAGGATGCAGAGATGCCCATCAGCCAGGTGACTAATGATGATGGCATAGTAAGAGTGAGTGATGAAAGCTGGACTCAAGTGACTGAGGACTGTCAAACTGAGTCCACTAGTGATGAGTTCAGAAGGACACGGCAGGAGGAAGGACAGGAAGAGGAGCCTAAACATCAGCCAGCAAATGACAATGAAGGAGAGAGTGAGGAAAGTAACAATAAATTGGCACAAAATCTACAGGTTTCACAAGAAGAGAGGGATGAGAACCAGCAGGGAAGTGAGAAGAGTACAGAGGAAAAAGAGGAGGAGGTTAAAAGCCATGTTACAGAAGAACAGGGAGAGACAACTAAAGCAGTTTTAGAGAGAAAAGAGGAGGGGCATCAAGCGACAGAGCACCAGCCCCCGTTGTTCGTTACCACGGAGTTCATAGAGCTTGGAGTCGTCAAGAGTCAGGCAACCAGGGCTCAACAGCCACAGGATGTTGTCACTCCACCTGTTGAGGTAGAGGGAGGGAGCAAGAGCAAGGCACAGCTACTGATACAGCCCAATGAGAGTCAGGAGGGTGAGGATGGCTCTAAAGATGAGGGAGGTTTACAACAGACAGAACAGCAGCTACAGGTGGAAGAGGGTGACAGTAATAGGGCAGTGGAGAGAGGTGGTGGGGAGAGGGAAGAACCGCGACAGGTTGGGGATAATGCGGTGTTGGGGATGGACACAGGAGGCAGCAAAGTAGATGAGGAGCAAAAGAAGAAGGATAATGTAGACATAGCAGAGGAAGAGAGAAGAGGTGGCAGTATGGAGGAACAGACGGAAAAGGCTTTAGAGCCTGATAATGCTGCCAGAGAAGAGGGGGAAGAGAGAGAAGACAAAGTTGTAGCTCAGCCACAGGTACAGATACTCAAGGGTTCAGCAGGAGCTACACAGGAGGACGACGACAAGGATTTAGAGCATGTTGAGGAGGCTTTCGAGCTTGAGGAGGAAGGAGACATGGAGAAAGAACAGCCAGGAGAGGTCATTCTGGATGAGCCCGGAGCTGCAGAGGTGGGAGGGGCTGAAGAGATGGATAATCTGGTCCCAGTCTCAGAGATAGGGACGGGAGGAGCAGAGGGAGGGGGTGAGTTGGAGGAACAGCCAGTGACAAACATTGACGATAATCTAGACTCACAGTCAGAGGGAGCGATTGAGATGGCGGAAGAGCCAGAAGATCTCATTGAGGATGAGTCTAAATCTGCATTAGAGGGATGCAGCGAGAGAGTAGAACAGCCAGGGCCTGCCACTAAGGATGAGCCAGTAAAGTTTGGGAAGGAATACACAGCGAAGGAAAGAAGGAAAGAGAAGAAAGAAGAGGTGGAGCTAGGGGTCAAAGGTCACAAAGCCAGGATAGAGAATGGGTTCCCTGGAACAGAGGAGGTGAAACGACAACTGCTGAATGAGATGCTGCTATCTCCCACAAGGCTGAGACAAGGAGAAATGAAAGAGGAGGTGACAGTAAAAAGAGTTAGGGTGACACCCCGCAGAGGGAGCAACGACTGGAACAAGAAGGCGGCCCCAGAGGAGGTACAGACCCGCAGAGGGAGCAACGACTGGAACAAGAAGGGGGCCCCAGAGGAGGCGCAGACCCGCAGAGGGAGCAACGACTGGAACAAGAAGGCGGCCCCAGAGGAGGTACAGACCCGCAGAGGGAGCAACGACTGGAACAAAAAGGCGGACCCAGAGGAGGCGCAGACCCGCAGAGGGAGCAACGACTGGAACAAGAAGGCGGCCCCAGAGGAGGCGCAGACCCGCAGAGGGAGCAACGACTGGAACAAGAAGGGGGCCCCAGAGGAGGCGCAGACCCGCAGAGGGAGCAACGACTGGAACAAGAAGGCGGCCCCAGAGGAGGCACAGACCCCCTGGAGGAGGGAGGACTGGGCCAAAAAGGAGGCCCCAGAGGAGGTGCAGACCCGCAGAAGGAGCGATGACTGGATCAAAAAGGCCCCAGAGGAGGCACAGACCCCCGGGAGGAGGGAGGACTGGATTAAGAAGTTGTCTCCAGAGGAGGCGCAGACCCGCAGAAGGAGCGACGACTGGATCAAGAAGGAGGCCTCAGAGGAGGCGCAGACCCCTGGGTGGAGGGAGGACTGGATTAAGAAGTTGTCCCCAGAGGAGGTGCAGACCCCTGGGCGGAAGGAGGACGGGATTAAGAAGTTGTCCCCAGAGGAAGCGCAGACCCCCGGGAGGAGGGAGGACTGGATAAAGGAGCTGAAGTCGGTGCTCAAAGAGGAGGTACTTTCCCCAAAGAGGAGAGAGGAGCAGGTGAAGAAAAATAAGAAGAAGGTGGTGGTCATGGACGAGGTGCCCACGTTCATGCACCAGAGGACAGAGGTGAAGATAGAGGTGAAGAAAGAGAAGGAGACGCGGGGGGAGGAGAAGACGCCAAAGAAGTCTGTGAGGCTGCAGAGCCCAACTCCTCATGGGGAAGACAGCGACAGTTCGGAGCCCCAGGAGTATGAGATCTCCCTCTATGTCAAGGTACAGTAGCACCAAGGGTTAACTATGGGTTAGCTATGACGTTAAGAACGTTGCAGATAGACATGTGATGAATAAAGCTGACACAATTGCATCTTATGTTGCATCTTCCTGAACAGACCCCAGTGCTCCCTGGTCCTGTAAAGCTACAGGCTGTATCGATCAGCTGATTAGCTGAATCAGGTGTGTTACCTTGCACATCCTGTGGGTGCTCTGGACCAGGACTGAAGAACACTGAGGGGTGTGGTCTAAGATGTACAGATCTCTCTGCCATTGTCTCCGTGTATTGGCATCTCCACTTGTGGCAGGATATAGTTTAGCATGTATTTAAAGTCAAGTGTAGCTTCTATTCAGGTAACGGCTACAAGATGTATCTGTCCACATGTCACAACAATACAAACCCACCCCTTCTCTTAGAAGAGGCTTTAATAAGGGACAATCTCTCTTCCTTCGCTCTCTATCTGTCTCCCTCTCTCATCTGGTAATCAAATCAGTGCTTCGGAATCCTCGAGAATTATCTACTTAGCTCGTAATGGAACTTTCCTGTCATCCTGTTCTATAGATTACAAATGGGGCTACGTGTACCGTGCTAGCTAGCATCATAGGAAAACCCATGCCAGCCACTAGCCCTAGCCCACCTTTTAGCTTATCTTAGCTACTTAGTGGCTAATTATATTAGTGTCTGGTCTATGGTCATATTCAGTTGGTCATAAAGGCTAGCTCAGACACTGTTCGCTTAAAGCCCCAAACATTGTTCTGTTGTTGTGGTTGATTCTCCTCTGGCTGGTTTAAAGTAATGCGATTTGACAACTTGAAATGGCCACCTGTCGGGAGTCGTTGAGAGAGAGAGGACGTTGTTGTTATCATTAGCCTACTTTCTGTGGCCTGTTCTTCTTTACCAACTAGTGTAGCGACATGGCAACATACAATGATGTTGGCTTTGCTTCAGATCTTGGCCCGGAAAATATACTGTAAGGGAGTAGTTAGCAGGTAACATAATTTATGTCGTAATAAAGACACTGTTTGGCCCTGCAGGTCAGAGGTGGTGTAGTAAGGAAAAAAGAGGGTCTGTGTGTCTGGCCAGTAAAGTATTAGCCTGCTGGACTTTATTCAAAAACACACCGCCATTTTGAAAATCAGTTGCTAAGGAAACATCAAGCATACTTACGGTTTGGGTGTGAGGCATGTTGTGTAATATTCCCTGTGTTATGATTGCATGTGAGGTGTTTTGTTGGGGTTGTGTGTGATTGTGTGTGGGAGTCATGTGGGAGTCATGTCGCTGGGTTGCCTGGGATCCCACTGTGATCTCCTTATCTCATCCTATTAAGAGAGTGATATCCTACTGTAATTCTACCCCTCTTTAGCTGATTGCACACACACACACGCACAGACTCACAGACGCACATACGCACACACATAGTTACACGGAGGCACACACACACACACACAGTCTTGCCGGCCCCATTGTCCCATGCGTGCCTGTGTGTGAGGGATATTCTAGTAGTGTTGTTGGTGAGTGTTCTGGTGCAAAATGGC
>NW_027036509.1:0-14510 GCF_034236695.1 Oncorhynchus nerka | reverse complement strand
CAGGGGTTACAGTGCTCTAGTCTAGCCTGCCTGCAAGAACAGACAGACAGGGGTTACAGTGCTCTCAGCCTGCCTGTAGTATCAGACAGACAGGGGTTACAGTGCTCTCCACAGGGTTATGCCTGGCCTGCCTGTAGTATCAGACAGACAGGGGTTACAGTGCTCTAGCCTGGCCTGTAGTATCAGACAGACAGGGGTTACAGTGCTCTAGCCTGGGCCTGCCTGTAGTATCAGACAGACAGGGGTACAGTGCCTAGCCTGCCTGTAGTATCAGACAGACAGGGGTTACAGTGTTTAGCCTAGCCTGCCTGTAGTATCAGACAGACAGGGGTTACAGTGCTCTAGCCTGGCCTGCAGTATCAGACAGACAGGGTTACAGTGCTCTAGCCTGCCTGCAGTATCAGACAGACAGGGTTACAGGTGCTCTAGCCTGCCTGTAGTATCAGACAGACAGGGGTTACAGTGCTCTAGCCTGCCTGTAGTATCAGACAGACAGGGGTTACAGTGCTCTAGCCTGGCCTGTAGTATCAGACAGACAGGGGTTACAGTGCTCTAGCCTGGCCTGTAGTATCAGACAGACAGGGGTTACAGTGCTCTAGCCTGCCTGTAGTATCAGACAGACAGAGGTTACAGTGCTCTAGCCTGGCCTGTAGTATCAGACAGACAGGGGTTACATTGCTCTAGCCTGCCTGTATCAGACAGACAGGGATTGGACAGTGCCTAGCCCCGCCTGCAGTATCAGACAGACAGGGGTTACAGTGCTCTAGCCTGGCCTGTAGTATCAGACAGACAGGGTTACAGTGCCTAGCCTGGCCTCCTGTAGTATCAGACAGACAGGGGTTACAGGCTCTAGCCTGCCTGTAGTATCAGACAGACAGGGTTACAGTGCCTAGCCTGCCTGTAGTATCAGTCAGACAGGGGTTACAGTGCCTAGCCTGGCCTGTAGCATCAGACAGACAGGGTTACAGTGCTCTAGCCTGGCCTGCCTGTAGTATCAGATGGACAGGGTTACAGTGCTCTAGCCTGGCCTGCCTATCAGACAGACAGGGGTTAGTGTTTCAGCCTGCCTGTAGCATTGTAGACAGACAGGGGATACAGTGCTCAGCCTGGCCTGTAGTATCAGACAGACAGGGGTACAGTGGCTCTAGCCTGCCTGTAGTATCAGACAGACAGGGGATACAGGCTGCCCGCCTGCAGTATCGAGACAGACAGGGTTACAGTGCTCTAGCCTGCCTGTAGTATCAGACAGACAGGGTTACAGTGCTCTAGCCTGCCTGTAGTATCAGACAGACAGGGTTACAGACAGGCCAGTGCTCTAAAGCCTGCCTGTAAAGTATCAGACAGACAGGGGTTACAGTGCTCTAGCCTGGCCTGTATCAGACAGACAGGGCACAGGGGGCCTTAGTATCAGACAGAAGAAGAGTGCTCTAGCCTGCCTGTAGTATCAGACAGACAGAGGTTACAGTGCTCTAGCCTGGCCTGCAGTATCATGACAGACAGGGATACAGTGCTCTAGCCTGGCCCGTAGTATCAGACAGACAGGGTTACAGTGCTTGAGCCTGGCCTGGCCTGTAGTATCAGACAGACAGGGTTACAGTGCTCTAGCCTGCCTGTGTAGTATCAGACAGACAGGGATACAGTGCTCTAGCCTGGCCTGTAGTATCAGGACAGAGGGGTTACAGTGTTTAGCCTGGCCTGCCTGTAGTATCAGACAGACAGGGGTTACAGTGCTCTAGCCTGCCTGTATCAGACAGACAGGTTACAGGTTTCAGCCTGCCTGTAGTATCAGACAGACAGGGGATACAGTGCCTAGCCTGGCCTGTAGTATCAGACAGACAGGGGTTACAGTGCTCTAGCCTGCCTGTAGTATCAGACAGACAGGGATACAGTGCTCTAGCCTGGCCTGTAGTATCAGACAGACAGGGATTACAGTGCTTCCAGTCTCCCATCAGACAGACAGCCTGTAGCCTGCCTCAGACAGACAGGGGTTACAGTGCTCTAGCCTGGCCTGCCTAGTATCAGACAGACAGGGGTTACAGTGCTCTAGCCTGCCTGTAGTATCAGACAGACAGGGATACAGTGCTCTAGCCTGGCCTGTAGTATCAGACAGACAGGGGTTACAGTGCTCTAGCCTGGCCTGTAGTATCAGACAGACAGGGGTTACAGTGCTCTAGCCTGCCTGTAGTATCAGACAGACAGAGGTTACAGTGCTCTAGCCTGGCCTGTAGTATCAGACAGACAGGGGTTACATTGCTCTAGCCTGGCCTGTAGTATCAGACAGACAGGGGACAGTGCTCTAGCCTGCCTGTAGTATCAGACAGACAGGGGTTACAGTGCTCTAGCCTGGCCTGTAGTATCAGACAGACAGGGGTTACAGTGCTCTAGCCTGGCCTGTGCCTAGCCTGCCCTCGGTAGTATCAGTCAGACAGGGGTTACAGTGCTCTAGCCTGCCTGTAGTATCAGACAGACAGGGGTTACAGTGCTCTAGCCTGCCTGTAGTATCAGATGGACAGGGTTACAGTGCTCTAGCCTGGCCTGCCTGTAGTATCAGACAGACAGGGGTTACAGTGCTCTAGCCTGGCCTGCCTGTAGTATCAGACAGACAGGGATACAGTGTTTAGCCTGGCCTGTGCATCAGACAGACAGGGTTACAGTGCTCTAGCCTGTGCCTGTAGTATCAGACAGACAGGGGTTACAGTGCTCTAGCCTGCCTGCAGTATCAGACAGACAGGGTTACAGTGCTAGCCTAGTATCCTGCGCCTAGCCTGTGTAGCATCAGACAGACAGGGGTTACAGTGCCTAGCCTGGCCTGTAGTATCAGACAGACATATCTGGAATACACTGCCATCAGACACACATAACAGTGCTCTACCTGCCTGTATATCACACTTTCACAAAATGCTTGGCCTGGCCTGTAGTAGGTCAATCAGACAGTGGTTTATTGGTGAACATGGCCTCCAGACAGTGTGCTCAGCCTGGCCTGTAGTATCAGACAGACAGGGGTTACAGGCTGTAGCCTGCCTGTGTGTCTGCCGCCCATGTATCAGTCAGACAGGGTGTCTGTAGCTTTGAGCCTGGGAAACACTTTTCTTGCTTTTACAGCTGCTTTTGTTCTATGGCCTTGCTCTGTCTGTATGCTACGTGCTTGCTTGTCCTATGTTGCTCTGTCTGTGCTATGTCTTAGCTTGTCCTATATGTTGTATCAGACAGACAGGTTCTATGTTACCATTGTCTATATTGTAATTGTTTTTAATAACCTGCCAGGGACTGCGGTTGAAAATTGGTATCAGCAGACAGGGGTTAACAGTGCTCTAGCCTGAAACCTGTTGTATCAGATGGACCTGTAAAAATAAAAAATAAACTCAAACTCAGACAGGGGTTACAGTGCTCTAGCCTGCCTGCCTGTAGTATCAGACAGACAGGGGATACAGTGCTCTAGCCTGGCCTGTAGTGCCTATCAGACAGACAGGGGTTACAGTGCTCTAGCCTGGCCTGCCTGTAGTATCAGACAGACAGGGTTACAGTGCTCTCCTAGTACCAGACAGGTTACAGTGCTCTAGCCTGCCTGTAGTATCAGACAGACAGGGGGATACAGTGCTCTAGCCTGGGCCTGTAGTATCAGACAGACAGGGGATACAGTGCTCTAGCCTGGCCTGTAGTATCAGACAGACAGGGGATACAGTGCTCTAGCCTGGCCTGTAGTAGCATCAGACAGACAGGGTTACAGTGCCTGTAGCAGACAGACAGGGGCCAGAGTGCCTAGCCTGCCTGTAGTATCAGACAGACAGGGTTACAGTGCTCTAGCCTGCCTGTAGTATCAGACAGACAGGGGATACAGTGCTCTAGTGCTCTAGCCTGGCCTGTAGTATCAGACCCGACAGGGGTTACATTGCTCTAGCCTGGCCTGCCTGTAGTATCAGACAGACAGGGGTTACAGTGCTCTAGCCTGCCTGTATCAGTATCAGACAGTCAGACAGGGGTTACAGTGCCCCTAGCAGACAGACAGGGTTACAGTGCCTGCCTGTAGTATCAGACAGACAGGGATACAGTGCTCTAGCCTGGCCTGTAGTATCAGACAGACAGGGTTACAGTGCTCTAGCCTGGCCTGCCCTGTAGTATCAGACAGACAGGGGGTTACAGTGCTCTAGTATCAGACTGCCTGTAGTATCAGACAGACAGGGTTACAGTGCTCTAGCCTGGCCTGTAGTATCAGACAGACAGGGGTACAGTGCTCTAGCCTGGCCTGTAGTATCAGACAGACAGGGATGCTACAGTGCCTCTAGCCTGCCTGTAGTATCAGACAGACAGGGGATACAGTGCTCTGTTCTAGCCTGCCTGTAGTATCAGACAGACAGGGGTTACAGTGCTCTAGCCTGCCTGTAGTATCAGACAGACAGGACAGACAGGGATTACAGTGATTCAGCCTGCCTGTAGTATCAGACAGACAGGGGTTACAGTGCCTAGCCTGCCTGCAGTATCAGACAGACAGGGTTACAGTGATCTAGCCTGCCTGTAGTATCAGACAGACAGGGGTTACAGTGCTCTAGCCTGGCCTGACAGACAGGTGTAGTATCAGACAGACAGGGGTTACAGTGCTCTAGCCTGGCCTGTAGTATCAGACAGACAGGGGTTACAGTGCTCTAGCCTGCCTGTAGTATCAGACAGACAGAGGTTACAGTGCTCTAGCCTGGCCTGTGGCCAGACAGACAGGGTTACATTGCAGCCCTGGCCTGTATGCAGACAGGGACAGTGCTCTAGCCTGCCTGTAGTATCAGACAGACAGGGTTACAGTGCCTGCTAGCCTGGCCTGTGTAGTATCAGTCAGACAGGGGTTACAGTGCTCTAGCCTGCCTGTAGTATCAGACAGACAGGGGTTACAGTGCTCTAGCCTGCCTGTAGTATCAGATGGAGGGTTACAGACAGGGGTTGCAGTGCTCTAGCCTGCCTGTAGTATCAGACAGACAGGGTTACAGTGCTCTAGCCTGTAGTATCAGATGGACAGGGCTACAGTGCTCTAGCCTGGCCTGCCTGTAGTAGACAGACAGGGGTTATGCTCTAGCCTGCCTGTAGTACAGTGCTCTAGCCTGTCCTGTAGTATCAGACAGACAGGGGTTACAGTGCTCTAGCCACTGGCCTGCCTGTAGTATCAGACAGGGTTACAGGGGCCTGTAGTATCAGACAGACAGGGGTTACAGTGCTCAGCCTGCCTGTAGTATCAGACAGACAGGGGTTACAGTGCTCTAGCCTGGCCTGCCTGTAGTATCAGACAGACAGGGGTTACAGTGCTCTAGCCTGGCCTGTAGTATCAGACAGACAGGGGGGTTACAGTGCTCTAGCCTCTAGCCTGCCTGTAGTATCAGACAGACAGGGGTTACAGTGCTCTAGCCTGCCTGCCAGTATCAGACAGACAGGGTTACAGTGCTCTAGCCTGGCCTGTAGTATCAGACAGACAGGGGTTACAGTGCTCTAGCCTGCCTGTAGTATCAGACAGACAGGGGTTACAGTGCTCCTAGCCTGCCTGTAGTATCAGACAGACAGGGTTACAGTTACAGCGCTAGCCTGCCTGTACGTATCAGACAGACAGGGGTTACAGTGCTCTAGCCTGCCTGTAGGGTATCAGACAGACAGGGGGTTACAGTGCTCTAGCCTGGCCTGTAGTATCAGACAGACAGGGTTACAGTGCTCTAGTATCAGACAGACAGGGATGGCCTAGCCTGCCTGTAGTATCAGACAGACAGGGTTACAGTGCTCTAGCCTGGCCTGCCTGTAGTATCAGACAGACAGGGGTTACAGTGCTCTAGCCTGGCCTGTAGTATCAGACAGACAGGGGTTACAGTGTTCTAGCCTGGCCTGTAGTATCATGACAGACAGGTTACAGTGTGGCTTGCCTGTAGCCTGGCCTAGCCTGCCCAAGGTAGTATCAGACAGACAGGGTTACAGTGC
The DNA here is from genome assembly GCF_034236695.1 of Oncorhynchus nerka. Classification (NCBI taxonomy): domain Eukaryota; kingdom Metazoa; phylum Chordata; class Actinopteri; order Salmoniformes; family Salmonidae; genus Oncorhynchus; species Oncorhynchus nerka. The sequence goes on along the minus strand of NW_027036509.1, from coordinate 8,567 downwards.
TCTAGCCTGCCTGTAGTATCAGACACAGGCGCTGCTGGGGACTATTCTATCGGTTACAGTGCTCTAGCCTTTAGTATCAGACAGACAGGGATACAGTGCTCTAGCTCAGTATCAGACAGACAGGGGTTACAGAGCCTGGCCTGTGGTAAGACAGACAGGGATACAGTGCCTAGCCTGCCTGTAGTGACAGACAGATGCCCTGGCCTGAGCACAGACAGGTTACAGTGCTTAAGTATCAGACCAGGGTTCAGTGCTAGCAGCTCCCCAGGTGCCCAGTGCTGGGACATTCCTCCCAGGCCCTCCTATCAAAAAAAACCTTCACTACAGCTCCCTGTAAGCCTGTCCCATGTGTGTGTGTGTGTGTCTTTCTGAGGGGTTAAATCAGAAGTCAAAGTTCCGCTGGACCTCGTGTGCAATTGGACTAATAAAGTGATGTTACTGTTAATAGTATTTGTCATGGCCATGGAATGAAGAGACCAAGGTGCAGCGTGATGAGCGTACATATTATTATTATTATTATTATTAAAAAAGACGCTGAACAAAACAATAAACACTACAAACCAAACCGTGAAGCAAAGGCTATGTGCCATAAACAAAGTCAACTTCCCACAAGAAAGGTGGGAAAAGGGTTATTTGGTATGGTTCTCCAATCAGAGACAACCATAGACAGCTGTCCCTGATTGAGAACCCTACCTCGCCAAACATAGCAATAAACATAATAGAACATAGAATAATTGAATCCCAAATCACACCCTGACCAAACCAAAACAATAGACATAAACAGGATGTCTAAGGTCAGGCGTGACAGTATTAGGTATCGAACAGTATTTGAACCCAGGTCTGCTAGTAGAGAATTATTTTCCACGGTCGCCAATGTGATCAGGCTTGGAAGGGACTCATTTTAGGTGTCAGGAACATGTTTACTGAGAGCTCAACCATGATGTCCTCCTGAAACCCTGTGTACATCTCAAATGCCGTCTATTCCTGTATAGTGCACTACTTTCTCTTACCAGAGCCTGGGTAACAGTAGTGCACTACTTTCTATCAGAGCTGTACTAGTGCACTACTACCAGAGCCTGGTTAACAGTAGTGCACTACTTCTATCAGAGCCCCTGCACAGTAGTGCACTACGCTAGAGCCTGGTTAACAGTAGTGCACTACTTAACAGAGCCCGGTTAACAGTAGTGCACTACTTTCTATCAGAGCCTGGTTAACAGTAGTGCACTACTTTCATCAGAGCCTGGTTAACAGTAGTACTACTTTCTATCAGAGCCTGGTCAACAGTAGTGCACTACTTTCTATCAGAGCCTGGTTAACAGTAGTGCACTACTTTCAGTCAGAGCCTGGTCAACAGTAGTGCACTACTTTCTACCAGAGCCTGGTCAACAGTAGTGCACTACTTTCTATCAGAGCCTGGTCAACAGTAGTGCACTACTTTTCAGTCAGAGCCTGGTCAACAGTAGTGCACTACTTTCAGTCAGAGCATGGTCAACAGTAGTGCACTACTTTCTACCAGAGCCTCAAAAGTAGTGCACTACTTTTACCAGAGCCTGGTCAACAGTAGTACTACTTTCTACCAGAGCCTCCGGTCAACAGTAGTGCACTACTTTCTACCAGAGCCTGGTCAACAGTAGTGCACTCACTTTCTACCAGAGCCTGGTCAACAGTAGCAATTGTTTCAGTCAGAGCCTGGTTAACAGTAGTGCACTACTTTCAGTCAGAGCCTGGTCAACAGTAGTGCACTACTTTCTATCAGAGCCTGGTCAACAGTAGTGCACTACTTTCTATCAGAGCCTGGTCAACAGTAGTGCACTACTTTCTATCAGAGCCTGGTTAACAGTAGTGCACTACTTTCTACCAGAGCCTGGTCAACAGTAGTGCACTACTTTCTACCAGAGCCTGGTCAACAGTAGTGCACTACTTTCTATCAGAGCCTGGTCAACAGTAGTGCACTACTTTCAGTCAGAGCCTGGTCAACAGTAGTGCACTACTTCTACCAGAGTCAGTAGTGCACTACTTTCACCAGAGCCTGGTCAACAGTAGTGCACTACTTTACCAGAGCCAGGTTAACAGTAGTGCACTAGAGCCTGATCAACAGTAGTGCACTACTTTCAGTCAGAGCTCGGTTAACAGTAGTGCACCACTTCTAGAGCCTGGTCAACAGTAGTGCACTACTTTCATCAGAGCCTGGTCAAATGTGCACTACTTTCTACCAGAGCCTGGTTACAGTTCTTCTACCAGAGCCTGGTCAACAGTAGTGCACTACTTTCTATCAGAGCCTGGTCAACAGTAGTGCACTACTTTCTACCAGAGCCTGGTTAACAGAAAATTACTTCTATCAGAGCCTGGTTAACAGTAGCATCATTTACCAGAGCCTGGTCAACAGTAGTACTACTTTCTACCAGAGCCCAAGTCAACAGTAGTGCACTACTTTCAGTCAGAGCCTGGTTAACAGTAGTGCACTACTTTCAGTCAGAGCCTGGTTCAAATTGCACTACTTTCATCAGAGCCTGGTCAACAGTAGTGCACTACTTTACTGAGCCTCAACAGTAGTGCACTACTTTCAGTCAGAGCCTGGTTAACAGTAGTGCAATTACTTTCTACCAGAGCCAGGTTAACAGTAGTGCACTACTTTACCAGAGCCTGGTTACCAGAGCCCGAGCCTGGGTCAACAGTAGTGCACTACTTTCAGTCAGAGCCTGTCACAGTAGTGCACTACTCTTCTACCAGAGCCTGGTTAACAGTAGTGCACTACTTTCAGTCAGAGCCCGGTCAACAGTAGTGCACTACTTTCAGAGCCAGGTCAACAGCAGTGCACTACTTTCTACCAGAGCCTGGTCAACAGTAGTGCACTACTTTCAGTAGAGCCAGAGTCACTACTTTCAGTCAGAGCTTGAGTCAACAGTAGTGCACTACTTTCTTCTATCAGAGCCTGGGTTAACAGTAGCACTACTTTCTATCAGAGCCTGGTCAACAGTAGTGCACTACTTTCTATCAGAGCCCGGTTAACAGTAGTGCACTACTTTCTTATCAGAACCTGGTAACAGTAGTGCACTACTTTCTATCAGAGCCTGGTTAACAGTAGTGCACTACTTTCATCAGAGCCTGGTCAACAGTAGTGCACTATAGTCAGGAATAAGGTGTCATACTTGAGCCTGATGCAGCCCTACTTTCAGTCAGAGTAACATGTATGTAAAGAGCCAGGTTAACAGTAGGCCTCATCAAGAGTCTGGTAGTGCAACTTTCAGTCAGAGCCTGAAAGTAGTTCTGACAGAGCTACAGAAAGAGTCTGGTCAATCCTGTCTGTGAGCCCAATGCTTTGACAGAGCTACAGAAAGAGTCTGGTCAATCCTACTCTATCAGAGCCTGTTTAAGTGCATTTTGACAGAGCTGGTTAAAGAGTCACTGGTCAATCAGAACTGTCAGTAGTGCACTACTTGATCAGAGCCTGGTTACAGAAAGAGCCTGGTTAACAGTAGTGCACTATACAGGAATAAGGTGTCATTTGTGATGCAGCCCTCTCTGGAAGTAACATGTAAACTCAAGATCAAGAGTCTGGTCAATCCTGTCTGAAATGTTCTGACAGAGCTACAGAAAGAGTCTGGTCAATCCTGTCTGTAATGCTTTGACAGAGCTACAGAAAGAGTCTGGGTCAATCCTGCCTGTACGCTTTGACAGAGCTACAGAAAGAGTCTGGTCAATCCTGTCTGTAATGCTTGGACAGAGCTACAGAAAGAGCCTGGTCAATCCTGTCTGAAATGCTTTGACAGAGCTACAGAAAGAGTCTGGTCAATCCTGTCTGTAATGCTTTGACAGACCTACAGAAATCCAGACCTCACTTAGCAGACATAATGACACTATGAATTTAGTAGGTTAAGTCTTAACAATAATCAAAACATATTCATATTTGGGTTAATATATAAACACTATGCTGGCACTATTGTCCTATAACTGTGAGAAAATAAAGGTATTTCATGAAGCTGTATCAAGTCAAGAGAAAAGCCTTCAAATCAATCTCAGTGAAAAATCACAGATCCTTCAGCTATTTTAAGACACGATAATGTGACACCTACATTATTGCCCTCCGGTTCCAACTGTCATAAAAACAACCTGTGCTGTGTCGGCACCACTTACTTCCCTAATTTATAAACTGCCAGTTAGGGATAAACACCTAGTGTAGAGAGTTGATTCTCCTTCCTGCCAGTTAGGAGGTAAAACACCTAGTGAGAGAGGGTTGATTCACCTTTCCTGTCAGTTAGGGCAAAACACCAGTGTAGAGAGAGAAAGTTGATTCACCTTCCTGTCAGTTAGAGGCAAACACCTAGTGTAGAGAGAGGTTGATTCACCTTCCTGTCAGTTAGAGGTAAAACACCTAGTGTAGAGAGAGGCTGATTCTCCTGTCAGTTAGAGGTAAAACACCTAGTGTAGAGAGAGGTTGATTTCTTCCCTTCCTGTCAGTTAGGAGGTAACACCTAGTGTAGAGAGGTTGATTCTCCTTCCTGTCAGTTAGGAGGTAAAACACCCTAGTGTAGAGAGGGTTGGGATTCTCCTTCCTGTCAGTTAGGAGGTAAAACACCTAGTGCAGAGAGAGTTGATTCACCTTCCTGTCAGTTAGAAAGGTAAAAACACCTAGTGTAGAGAGAGGTTGATTCTCCTTCCTGTCAGTTAGAGGTACAACACCTAGTGGAGAGAGGTTGATTCTCCCTTCCTGTCAGTTAGGAGGTAAAACACCAGTGCAGAGAGTGCTGATTCTCCTTCCAAGCCAAAAGTAGAGGTAAAACACCATGGAGAGTGCTGATTCACCTTCCTGTCAGCCAGGAGGTAAAACACCAGTGTAGAGAGAGGTTGATTCACCTTTCCTGTCAGTTAGAGGTAAAACACTACTGTAGAGAGAGGTTGGATCTACCTTCCTGTCAGTTAGGGAGTGTAAAACACCTAGTACAGAGAGAGTTGATTCACCTTCCTGTCAGTTGATGTAAAACACCTAGTGTAGAGAGGTTGATTCACCTTCCTGCCAGTTAGGGTAAAACACCTAGTGTAGAGAGAGGTTGATTCACCTTTCCTGTCAGTTAGGAGGTAAAACACCTAGTGTAGAGAGAGTTGATTCTTCCTTCCTGTCAGTTAGGAGGTAAAACACCTAGTGGGGAGAGAGGTTGATTCTCTTCCTGTCAGTTAGGAGGTAAAACACCTAGTGTAGAGAGGGTTGATTCTCCTTCCTGTCAGTTAGGAGGTAAAACACCTAGTGTAGAGAGAGGCTGATTCTCCTTCCTGTCAGTTAGGAGGTAAAACACCTAGTGTAGAGAGAGGTTGATTCTCCTTTCCTGCCAGTTAGGAGGTAAAACACCTAGTGTAGAGAGAGGTTGATTCTCCTTCCTGTCAGTTAGGGGTAAAACACCTAGTTAGAGAGAGGTATTCACCTTCCTGTCAGTTAGGAGGTAAAACACCTAGTGTAGAGAGAGGTTGATTCTCCTTCCTGTCAGTTAGGGGTAAAACACCTAGTGTAGAGAGAGGCTGGATTCTCCTTCCTGTCAGTTAGGAGTGTAAACACCTCAGTGTAGAGAGAGGTTGATTCTCCTCCTGTCAGTTAGAGGTAAACACCTAGTGGTAGAGAGAGTTGATCTACCTTCCTGTCAGTTAGGAGGAAACACCTAGTGTAGAGAGAGGTTGATTCACCTTCCTGTCAGTTAGGGCAACACCTAGTGTAGAGAGAGGTTGATTCACCTTCCTGTCAGTTAAGAGGTAAAACACCTAGTGTAGAGAGAGGTTGATTCTCCTTCCCTGTCAGTTAGAGATAAAACACCTAGTGTAGAGAGGTTGATTCTCCTTCCTGTCAGTTAGGAGGTAAAACACCTAGTGTAGAGAGAGAGGTTGATTCTCCCTTCCTGTCAGTTAGAGTGCAAACACCTAGTGTAGAGAGAGGTTGATTCTCCCTTCCTGTCAGTTAGACAGGTAAAACACCTAGTGTAGAGAGAGGTTGATTCACCTTCCTGTCAGTTAGGAGGTAAAACACCTAGTGTAGAGAGAGGTTGATTCCCTTCCTGTCAGTTAGAGATAAAACACCTAGTGTAGAGGCTGATTCACCTTCCTGTCAGTTAGAGGTAAAACACCTAGTGTAGAGAGAGGTTGATTCTCTTCCTGTCAGTTAGGAGAAAACACCTAGTGTAGAGAGGTTGATTCACCTTCCTGTCAGTTAGGGTAAAACACCCAGTGTAGAGAGAGGTTGATCTCTTCCTGTCAGTTAGGAGGCAAAACACCCAGTGTAGAGAGAGGTTGATTCTCCTTCCTGTCAGTTAGGAGGTAAAACACCTAGTGGAGAGGAGGTTGATTCACCTTCCTGTCAGTTAGGAGGTAAAACACCTAGTGTAGAGAGAGGTTGATTCACCTTCCTGTCAGTTAGAGGAAAACACCTAGTGTAGAGAGGTTGATTCTCCTTCCTGTCAGTTAATAGAGGTAAAACACCCAGTGTAGAGAGAGGTTGATTCACCTTCCTGTCAGTTAGGGTAAAACACCTAGTGTGAGAGAGAGGTTGATTCTCCCTTCCTGTCAGTTAGGGAGGTAAAACACACTAGTGTAGAGAGAGTTGATTCTCCTTCCTGTCAGTTAGGAGGTAAAACACCTAGTGTAGAGAGAGGTTGAATCCCTCCCTGCCACATCCCTGCTCTATGAAGTGAAGTACTGTGGAGTGCTGCTGTCTAGTGGTGATATCTCACCAGTGCAAATAGTTTTCCTCTGAAGCAGACATCTACTCAACAAAATGTATATGTCTGGTCTCTCTCCTCCTGGACTATGCTGTCCCTTATGTGTAGTGTAACTGTACATGTTGTTTCCAGGAGACGCAGGAGATGCTGGAGTTGATGGACCTCTGGACTGAAAGGGAAAACAGGTGAGCTAGTTCATTATTTAGCCTCGTTCTTTGTTCATGTATGTTTCCATACCACTGATATGTGGGAACTCCTTCATGACTGTTGGAAAAGCATTCCAGGTGAAGCTGGTTGAGAGAATGCCAAGAGTGTGCAAAGCTGTCATCAGGCAAAGGGTTTCTACCTTGAAGAATCTCAAATCTATCTTGATTTGTTAAACACTTTTTGGGGTTACTACATGATTCCATATGTGTTATTTCACAGTTTTGATGTCTTATTCTACAATGTAGAAAAAATAGTGCAAAAACAAAGAAAAGCCCTCTTACATTTACATTTACATTTAAGTTTCATTTAGCAGACGCTCTTATCCAGAGCGACTTACAAATTGGTGCTTTCACCTTATGACATCCAGTGGAACAGCCACTTTACAATAGTGCATCTAGGTCTTTAAGGGGGGAGGGGGTGAGAAGGATTACTTTATCCTATCCTAGGTATTCCCTTAAAGAGGTGGGGTTTCAGGTACTCGGAAGGTGGGTGATTGACCCGCCTGTCCTGGCGTCGTGAGGGAGTTTTGTTCCACCATTGGGGGCCAGAGCAGCTTAACAGTTTTGACTGGGCTGAGCGGAAACTGTACTTCCTCAGGTAGGGGAGGCGAGCAGGCCAGAGGTGGATGAACGCAGTGCCCTTGTTTGGGTGTAGGGCCTGACAGAGCCTGGAGGTACTGAGGTGCCGTTCTCTCACAGCTCCGTAGGGGGCACCATGGTCTTGTAGCGGATGCGAGCCTAACTGGAAGCCAGTGGAGAGCGGAGGAGCGGTGACGTGAGAGAACTTGGGAAGGTTGAACACCAGACGGGCTGCGGCGTCTGGATGAGTTGTGGGCTTAATGGCACAGGCAGGGAGCCCAGCCAACAGCGAGTTGCAGTAATCCAGACGGAGATGACAAGTGCCTGGATTAGGACCTGCGCCGCTTCCTGTGTGAGGCAGGGTCGTACTTCGGATGTTGTAGAGCATGAACCTACAGGAACGGGCCACCGCCTCTTGATGTTATTTGAGAACAACAGGGTGTTGTCCAGGATCACGCCAAGTTCTAGCGCCTGGGAGGAGGACACAATGGAGTTGTCAACCGTGATGGCGAGACATGGAACGGGCAGTCCTTCCTCGGGAGGAAGAGCAGCTCCGTCTTGCCGAGGTTCAGCTTGAGGTGGTGATCCGTCATCCACACTGGGATATGTCTGCCAGACATGCAGATGCGATTCGCCACCTGGTCATCAGAAGGGGGAAAGGAGAAGATTAATTGTGTGTCGTCTGCATAGCAATGATAGGAGAGACCATGTGAGGTTATGACAGAGCCAAGTGACTTGGTGTATAGCGAGAATAGGAGAGGGCCCAGAACAGAGCCCTGGGGGACACCAGTGGTGAGAGCACGTGGTGAGGAGACGGATTCTCGCCACGCCACCTGGTAGGAGCGACCTGTCAGGTAGGACGCAATCCAAGCGTGGGCCGCGCCGGAGATGCCCAACTCGGAGAGGGTGGAGAGGAGGATCTGATGGTTCACAGTATCGAAGGCAGCCGATAGGTCTAGAAGGATGAGGAGCAGAGGGAGAGAGAGTTAGTTTAGCAGTGCGGAGCGCTCCGTGATACAGAGAAGAGCAGTCTCAGTTGAATGACTAGTCTTGAAACCTGACTGATTTGGATCAGAGAAGGAGG
>NW_027036508.1:0-14510 GCF_034236695.1 Oncorhynchus nerka | reverse complement strand
GATAGAGGTGTGTTAATGTCTAGATAGAGTGTTAATGTCTAGATAGAGGTGTATTAATGTCTAGATGGAGGTGTATTAATGTCTAGATGGCATTAATGTCTAGATAGAGTGTGATATTAATGTCTAGATAGAGGTGCGTTAATGTCTAGATATTAATGTCTAGATAGAGGTGTGTTAATGTCTAGATAGATGTGTATTAATGTCTAGATATTAATGTCTAGATAGAGGTGTATTAATGTCTAGATATTAATGTCTAGATAGAGGTGTGTTAATGTCTAGATAGAGGTGTATTAATGTCTAGATAGATGTATTAATGTCTAGATATTAATGTCTAGATAGAGGTGTATTAATGTCTAGATAGTAATGTCTAGATAGAGTGTAATGTCTAGATATTAATGTCTAGATAGAGGTGTGTTAATGTCTAGATAGAGGTGTGTTAATGTCTAGATAGAGGTGTATTAATGTCTAGATATTAATGTCTAGATAGAGGTGTGTTAATGTCTAGATAGAGTGTGTTAATGTCTAGATAGAGGTGTTAATGTCTAGATAGAGGTATGTAATGTCTAGATAGAGTGTGTAGTTAATGTCTAGATAGAAGTCTATTATGTCTAGATAGAGGTGAATTAATGTCTAGATAGAGGTGTATTAATGTCTAGATATTAATGTCTAGATAGAGGTGTGTTAATGTCTAGATATTAATATCTAGATAGAGGTGTGTTAATGTCTAGATAGATGTGTATTAATGTCCAGATAGAGGTGTATTAATATCTAGATAGAGGTGTATTAATGTCTAGATAGAGGTGTATTAATGTCTAGATAGAGGTGTATTAATGTCTAGATAGAGGTGTATTATAGTCTATATATTAATGTCTAGATAGAGGTGTGTTAATGTCTAGATATTAATTTATAGATATTAATGTCTAGATAGAGGTGTATTAATGTCTAGATATTAATGTCTAGATAGAGGTGTGTTAATGTCTAGATATTAATGTCTAGATAGAGGTGTGTTAATGTCTAGATAGAGGTGTATTAATGTCCAGATAGAGGTGTGTTAATGTCTAGATAGAGGTGCGTTAATGTCTAGATATTAATGTCTAGATAGAGGTGTGTTAATGTCTAGATGTAGGTGTATTAATGTCTAGATATTAATGTCTAGATAGAGGTGTGTTAATGTCTAGATAGAGGTGTATTATAGTCTAGATATTAATGTCTAGATAGAGGTGTATTAATGTCTAGATAGAGGTGTGTTAATGTCTAGATATTAATGTCTATATAGAGGTGTGTTAATGTCTAGATATTAATGTCTAGATAGAGGTGTGTTAATGTCTAGATGTAGGTGTATTAATGTCTAGATATTAATGTCTAGATAGAGGTGTGTTAATGTCTAGATGAGGTGTATTAATGTCTAGATATTAATGTCTAGATAGAGGTGTGTTAATGTCTAGATCCCCCATCTCTACCCCCCCCACAACACCACTGCCTCTGTATGTATACATGTCTCCCATCCTCTACCCCCCACACCACCACTGCCTCTGTATGTATACATGTCCCCCATCTCTACTACCCCCCACAACACAACACCATTGCCTCTGTAAGTTTGTTTCACAGTATCAGCACCTCTATCTCTTTATCTATCACAGCAACACAACTGCCTCTGTTTACACACTATTAGTATTTATCTGTCTGTCATTCTTGACGCTACTGACACATCCGAGTACCTAGCTATTCCCTAGCCTGGCCCTAGATCAGTTTGTGTCGTCTTGCCAATGCGCTGACAATGAAATAGGAGTTACAAACTGATCTGGGATCGAACTATGTATCCCACCTTTAACCACTGTTTACACAAAATGGTGCAACTTACCCTATCCATCTCTTCCCACAACACCACTGCCTCTGCTGTTCGGTAGGGTGGATCTGTCCTTCTGGCAGTCGAACGCTGCTATTGGCCAGCCTCTCTGCAACCAGTATGATACTTGCCCATGTTTTTCCCCTGCACTCTCACTTGTAATGCAATCAGATGTCAACCAGCATTTGGGGATAAAATAAATAACTGTTTTGATTATGCCAGATCATTGGACGAAGAGAATGACATTTAATAAAGAACCATGCCTGTGTGTGTGTTTTTAAATGTTTCTTAACTGGTGGTGGGTCCACTATTAGGCTGAAAGTAAGATTGTGGTGGGACTTGAAGGTCAGCATTTTGGTGAAACAGGGACTATAGCAGGTCACGTTACAATAACACATACAAGATTCAGAGTCCCTTTAAGGGTTATACTACAGTTTCTTTTGGGGGAGGCTTATTTTTTAGGTTCCTTATTGGCCCCCAAATGTAGTTAGACAATACATTGAGTGTACAAAACATTAGAAACACCTGCTATTTCCATGACAGACTGTCCAGGTGAATCCAGGTAAATGTTATGATCACTTATTGATGTCACTTGTTAAATCCACTTCAATCAGTGTAGATGTAGGGGAGGAGACAGGTTAAAGAATGATTTTTAAGCCTTGAGACAATTGAGACATGGGTTGTGTATGTGTGCCATTCAGAGGGTGAATGGGCAAGACAAAATATTTAAGTGCCTTTAAATGGGGTATGGTAGTAGGTGCCAGGCGCACCTGTTTGTGTCAAGAACTGCAACGCTGCTGGGTTTTTCACGCTCAACCGTTTCCCTGTGTATCAAGAATGGTCCACCAGCCAAATTACATCGAGCCAACTGTTAGGAGCATTCATGGGGGGGTGCAACTCAATAGGAAGGTGTTTTTCATGTTTTGTACACTGTCTTTCTGTGTGTGTGTGTGTGTGTATAATATATATATAAAGTCAAAAGTTTGGACAAACCTACTCAATTCAGGGTTTTTCTTTACTTGTACTATTTTCTACATGAAGATATCAAAACTATCAAATAACAAACATGTAATCATGTAGTAACCAAAAAATTGTTAAACAAATCAAACATATACTTTAAATGTAAGATTCTTCAAAGTAGCCACCCTTTGCCTTGATGACAGCTTTGCACACTCTTGGCATAGTAAAACTAAAGAAAAACTCTTGAATGAGTAGGTGTGTCCAAACTTTTGACTGGCACTGTATATGTGTATGTATTGTTCAATCGTCGTGTTTTTTGGGTCTCATATTCTTGGTTTTAAAAATAAATGAAATGGGGTTTGTGGTGTTGAGCTCAGTGTTGTGTGCCAGCACAGTTCAGTGGAATCAGCAACCAGACCAGAGACAAGTTGGCTAGGATTTCCTGCTTTGTGACAGTTTACCACTCTTCTCTGTCATGGTAATGTTAATACCGAAAGTGTCTAGAAGCTCATGCATTGACCTTTTGTACATGGAGGTAGAACATGGTCATTTAACTCTACATTTTGGTTGTAACATAAAAAGTTAAATCTGATGTAAATATTGCAATAATTTACTTGCCAAGTGTTGGGGAGAATCATACCTGATATTGGAGGACGTTACAAGGATCAAGATGGTGACAATTCTACTCTTTATGGTATTAGGTGAGTCTTTGTGTATTACAGTAACTAAGTTGTCATAATGGAAGGTCTTTCAAGTTCCTTACATGAATAAGAATAGACTATATATTGGTGTCTGTTGTCTCTGTGACTTCTGCTCTATCCAAGTGCAGTATGATATTCTTGTTTCAATAGGATCTTTATATATTAATGTCTGCAATGCAATTTTAACAGGCTAATTTGTGCGTTTGGGTCTCCGTGAACATTGTCACGAGCGACTTGGTAGACTGTGACAAAATCAAACTGACCTATAACAAAGGACTCGTTTCCAGTTCGCGCGACTGCTTTCTTGGCTCACGCAGCTGTGACTTCAAAGTCAAACGATGTGCTTTGATGTACACATATCTCCTGAAAATGTAGCAAAATAGGATCTTGAAACCGCGGAGAGGGTAACACCACCTGTGGAACATTCAATGGATTGGACATGATTTGGAAAGGCCTGTCTAAATGTGGACCCACAGTTGACTGCATGTCAGAGCAAAAAACCGAGCCTAGACAGGATTGTATCAAGGCACAGATCTGGGAATGGGTACCAAACCATTGCCGAAGCTTTGAAGGTCCACAAGAACACAGTGGCCTCCATCATTCTTAAATGGAAGAAGTTTGGAACCACCAAGACTCTTCCTGAGCTTGCCGCCCGGCCAAACTGAGCAATCTGAGGAGAAGGGCCTTGGTCAGGGAGGTGACCAAGAACCCAATCGTTAACTCTGACAGAGCTCCAGCTCCTCTTTGGAGATGGCAGAATCTTCCAGAAGGACAACCATCTATGCAGCACTCCAACAATCAGGCCATTATGGTAGAGTGGCCAGATGGAAACTACTATTCAGTAAAAGGCACTTGACAGCCCGCTTGGAGTTTGCCAAAAGGCCCCTAAGGGACTCCCAGACGATGAGAAACAAGATTCTCTGGTCTGATGAACCAAGATTGAACTCTTTGGCCTGAATGCCAATCGTCACTTCTGGAGGAAACCTGGTACCATCCCTACGGGGGAAGCATGGTGGTGGCAGCATCATGCTGCGGGGATGTTTTTCAACGGCAGGGACTGGGAGACTAGTCAGAAGTGAGGGAGTGATGAGACGAACCGTCTGAGAGAGATCATGATTGAGAAGCCTGCTCAGAGCTCAGGACCTCAGACTGAGCTGAAGGTTCACCTTTCCAGCAGGACAACGACCCAGGCACACAGCCACGACAATGCAGGACTGGCAGACAAGTCTCTAGATAATACTTCAGAGTGGTCCAACCCCGGGCCTGTACTTAGACCCAATAGATCATCTCTGGAAAGACCTGAAAATAGCTGTGCAACAATGCTCCCTACCAATTAGCAAACATTTCTAAAACCTGTTTTGCTTTGTCATTATGGAGTATTGTGTGTAGATTCATGAGGGGATTTGCAATCCATTTTAGAATAAGGCTGTAATATAACAAAATGTGGAAAAAGTCAAGAGGTCGGAATAGTTTCAGAATGCACTGTACAGTTGTGGCCACAAGTTTTGAGAATGACACAAATATACATTTTCACAAAGTCTGCCTCAGTTTGTATGATGGCAATTTGCATATACACTCAGAATGTTATGAAGAGTGATCAAATGAATTACAATTCATTGCAAAGTCCATTTTTGCCATGCAAATTAACTGAATCCCCAAACAACATTTTCACTGCATTTCAGCCCCTGCCACAAAGGAGTCTCAGCTGACATCATGACAGTGATTATCTCATTAACACAGGTGTGAGTGTTGATGGGGACAAGGCTGAGATCACTCTGTCATGCTGTTTGAGTTTGAATAACAGACTGAAGCTTCAAAAGGAGGAGGGTGGTGCTGGAATCATTGTTCTTCCTCTGTCAATCAGTTACCTGCAAAACATGTGTCGTCATCATTGCTTTGCACAAAAGAGCTTCACAGGCAAGGATATTGCTGCCAGTAAGATTGCACCTAAATCAGCCATTTATCAGATCATCAAGAACTTCAAGGAGAGCGGTTCAATTGTTGTGAAGAAGGCTTCAGGGCGCCCAAGAAAAGTCCAACAAGCACCAGGACCGTCTCCCAAAGTTGATTCAGCTGCGGGATCGGGGCATCAGCAATACAGAGCTTGCTCAGGAATGGCAGCAGGCAGGTGTGAGTGCAACTGCACACACAGTGAGGCGAAGACTTTGGAGGCTGGCCTGGTATCAAGAAGGGCAGCAAAGAAGCCACTTCTCTCCAGGAAAAACATCAGGGACAGACTGATATTCTGCAAAGGTACAGGGGTTGGACTGCTGAGGACTGGGGTAAAGTAATTTTCTCTGATGAATCCCCTTTCCGATTGTTTGGGGCAGCGGAAAAAAGCTTGTCCGGAGAAGACAAGGTGAGCGCTAGCATCAGTCCTGTGTCATGCCAACAGTAAAGCATCCTGAGACCATTGATGTGTGGGTTTGATTCTCAGCCAAGGGAGTGGGCTCACTCACAATTTTGCCTAAGAACACAGCCATGAATAAAGAACGTACACCAACACATCCTTCCGAGAGCAACTTCTCCCAACCATCCAGAAACATATCCAAAACATGGATATTTTGGGTCCATGGCCAGGGAACTCCCCAGACCTTAATCCCATTGAGAACTTGTGGTCAATCCTCAAGAGGCGGGTGGATAAACAAAAACACACAAATTCTGACAAACTCCAAGCATTGATTATGCAAGAATGGGCTGCCATCAGTGTGGCCCTGAGCTAGATTGCAGAGGTCTTGAAAAATAAGGGTCAACACTGCAAATATTGACTCTCTGCATCAACTTCATGTAAATGTCAATAAAAGCCTTTGACACTTATGAAATGCTTATAATTATACTTCAGTATTCCATAGTAACATCTGACAAAAATATCTAAAGACACTGAAGCAGCAAACTTTGTGAAAATTAATATTTGTGTCATTCTCAAAACTTTTGGCCACGACTGTAGGGCCCTACTTTAACAAACCTAACACAAAGGTATATGTAATCTCAGGCGGAGCGCTATAGGTTCAGTGCTGTGTCAGGCATATTTGTGCGATTTTTCACTATCACAATTATCGTGCACTTCCTGGCGTTGGGGTGAATTTTTTTTTTTTTTTAATTTTACCTTTATTTAACCAGGCAAGTCAGTTAAGAACACATTCTTATTTTCAATGACGGCCTGGGAACAGTGGGTTAACTGCCTGTTCAGGGGCAGAATGACAGATTTGTACCTTGTCAGCTCAGGGGTTTGAACTCACAACCTTCCAGTTACTAGTCCAACGCTCTAACCACTAGGCTACCCTGCCGCCCCAAGGGCTGGGTTCTGATAAATGAACAAGTTGTGGGTGTGTCGAGGCTTGGCATCTCACTGGCCAGTCAGAATGTGCTCCATGGTGAAATATGGGTTAGCTTCAAGTTGTGTGTTTATATCTTTTATGAATTGCCTTGGTATCAACTCCAATTCCAATGTTAGTCTGTTATAGATGGTGAAATGACTTACAGAAACTAATCAACAAAATGTAGAACCATCTTTGCTAAATATGTTAACTTGATCCCCTTTTGAAGGCCACATTGTTCTAAGTATTTGCACGTCTTCAATACCATTCACTGATATAGGGGCCAGGCCTACTGTAAATTTCATTATGGCTGAGCATGAACATGCAAACATTGTCAAATAAGCAATATGAAAGTCATTATTTGTAAGGCCTGAAAGAGGACGAACAACCAATCACTTTTTTTTTTTTTAAACAACACCAATTATATAGTAGACCTAACGGAGGACTTGGGTTTGAAGATGAAATGATGGGCATGGACACGTAGCCTACTTCACGGAGGGAGTTTCCCACACGTCCAAAACTGGACCTGCGTGGCTAAAACAATGTGGGCCTGCCTACAAAGCATAGATACAAAAAAGAGAATGTCAGCTCACTGTTTCACTTATCTAAAACTTTATATGAATATAGGCTTTGGTGATTAAGATGCATTTCCAAGCGGTCTCAAGATTCAAACCCTTTATGGACAGTCTTGACTACTTCCGAGATTGCATTGGGCAGACCGCAAACAAAAACTTCACTGAGAGGACGGAAGGCTATGCTTGGTTTTTCATCGAATAAAATGAAATGAGAAAAAAAAACATTTGTTTTTTTTCTGTTTCTATAATCGAAGTATACAGGTACCAACAGCACATTAGGCTACTCTTGTTCCGTGTGTATATGGGCACCGTGCATCACAGCTGGATAGCTGCGTTTCCGCTGTTAAATAAGCAACTGCATTTACCGCTAAAACCAGCTTTTGGTTGGTCTTAAATGTCCCTATCAGCGCTGCCTAAAATTAGCACTTGGGGTCATGTTGTGAAGGACGCATCTCAAATATATCCACCCTGCCCATCTGAGCGCAAGCGACCTGATATAAGACAGGTCAATTGCCGAACCTGGCGTAAGAGCTGGAAAAGACCCGGTGCGACAGTTTTAACATGACACAATTGCGACGCTGCGACTCTACATAAGAGTATTTATTTATTTTTAGGGCAATCTCTGTAGAAATGGTTCAAGACATCACAGTAAAATAGAAGGATGTATTGTAAAATGGTAGTGTAATGGGAAAGATGGGTTAGTCTGTGGACATTTGAGGGTTGGTTGATTGGCCGATACACTTGGAATCGAGTGCGACCAGGAAGAAAACGTTACATATGTCGGGTAGTGGGTATACTTGTTTACTGTAAAATTCTTCAATCGGGCACCAGTCCAGCTATTGGACAAAATGGCCTTCTAAGAAGACTTGACTTATGAGTTATTTTTAGTAATAACTCTATAAGACTACAATTTAAAATAATAGTAATACATTGATTCATCTGAAGGTAACAATACACACCTGTGTGTATTATTATACAATCAACATTTAGTCATCAAAATATTTACACGCATAATGAGAATGATCATGAGCAGGTAGGAAATAGAATGAAGGACAAGAAGTGAAGACCCGGAGATCCTGAACATTAAATGACGTTATACTCGTGTGATCAAAGTCTGTTGTGGCTTCTTGATTGTTCAGGCGCATGGAGGAGAACAAAGGAAGAAGATGTGTCCTTTCTGGTTGAGTTAGATGGTTCCTCCTTTGGTCAGGAGTTGGTGTCCTTTTGCTTGTTGCTCTTCTCTGTTGGCTCCTTGCTTGAGTTGCAGACTGTGCTCTAATTGTCTTCCTTCTTTCCTTGAAGAAGGTTATCTTAAATGTACCGTTGAGGCTACTAGCTTTTTAATGACTAAGTCTCCTTCTGAGACTGTGTAGTGCATGGGCTCTTCCATCCCAATGTATGTACTATTCCCTAAAATGTTCTTTCCCTAACTTATCTGTTCACCAGTTCTTTCCATTAAAGGCGAAGGTCCAGGACCTGTGGTCGGCCTACTGAGGATGGAGGTTCTTCTCTCTCCTCGAGAAAGGCCCAGCCTGGGGAGGTCCAGCAGGATAAGAGGCTAAGAGCTAAGAGAGTGAGGCGGAGACAACAGTAGTCCTGTGAGGTCACATGGTATCACACCTAGGTGTGAAAGACCACTTTTTATAACTCTTTGTCTTGGAGAGAGAGAAATGGTGACAGAGAGCAGGACACTCCCAGACAAGCCAGCAAACTACCAGGTGTGAAAGAGAAGAGACTCGGGGGGTATGCTAATTTGCTATAGAGCAGACCTAACCCACTCTATTAAATTAGTCCAAACAGGAACATTTACATCTGGCTGGAAATGAATAAGGAAATGATCTCAACAGAGAAAAATGTCCTCGTGTGGTACCTATATCCCCCCCATAGAATCCCATACTTTAACGATGACAGCTTCTCCATTTTAGAGATTTCCAGGCTCAGGGACATGTACTAGTCTGTGGCGACCTAAATGCCAGAACTGGACAAGAACCCGACACCCTCAGCACACAGGGGGACAAACACCTATCTGAAGGTGACAGCATTCCTCCCCATATGCCCCTAGACACACTACTACAACATAAACGGGTCACAACTCCTGCAGCTCTGTCGGACACTGGGTGTGTACATAGTCAATGGCAGGCTTCGAGGGACTCCTATGGTAGGTACACCTAATGCTCATCTCTTGGCAGTAGTACTGTAGACTACTTTATCCCTGACCTCAACCAGTGTCTCTTAGAGCGTTCACAGTCAGTCCACTGACACCCCTATCAGATCACAGCAAAATCACACTCTACTTGAACAGACCTATGCTCAAATCATGAGGCATCAAGGCCAAATGAACTGAAAAATATTACAAAAATGCTATAGATGGAAGGAAAAGAGTGTGGAAATCTACTAAAAAACATTTCGGCAACAAATTAAATCCCATCTAGGCATTTACGGGACAAGGTTTCACTGTAATAGTGAAGGTGTAAACTTGGCAGTAGGAAACCTAAACAGTATATTTGACCTCTAAGCTAAGAAAATGAACAACAATGACAAATGGTTTGATGAATAATGCAAAAACCTAAGAAAGAAATTGAGAAACCTGTCCAACCAGAAACATAGAGACCCAGAAAACCTGAGCCTACGCCTTCACTATAGTGAATCACTAAAACAATACAGAAATACACTACGGAAAAGAAGGAACAGAATGTCAGAAATCTGTTCAATGTAATTGAAGAATCCATAGAATCTAACCACTTCTGGAAAATTGGAAAACTCTAAACAAACAACAACAAAACAGAGATGTATGGATAAATCCCTTCTCCAATCTTTTGGCTCTATAACAAAGAATCAACAGCAAAAACATATACACATCTTAGAATCAACTGTTAGAAACTACCAGAACCCACTGGATTATCCAATTACATTGAATGAATTACAGGACAAAATACAAACCCTCCAACCCAAAAATGCCTGTGGGGTCGATGTATCAATGCTTCTCCTTCACTTTGCAGAGTGACCTTGACCACCTTCAACATGACCCTTGGAGACCGGTTCTGCTGGTCGAGTACAGCTCCTTTTGCAGCTCTACCATGAGCATACTCTGCTCCTTCTGTGCTTGGGAATTAGATCATGCAACACGGTGAGATGGATTTCTTTACAGCGGTTGCAGGGTTTCCTCAATGTGCAGGTCTCAGCCTTATGGCTACGGGCACACTTGTAGCATCGCTCGCCTGAAGTGATCCAGGTCGTCAATTGAGTTTGAGGGGGCATGAGCCAAGGAAGTGCCCCTTACTATTGCAATATGGGCAGTAAGGCTGGAATTTGATGTTCTTGCACTTGAGAGGGGTCTTCTTCCCGGGTTCCTCCCCAGCATTTTCTGTCTCTCCTGGCGTTCAAACTCCTTCCTTCCCCCGGTGCTTTATGGCTGAGATTGTGGCCTGGTGAGCGATGCTCTTCGCCTTTGCCTTCACCTCCAACCATGCGGCCAGGTCTCTGAGAGCATAGGTGCTTCTCGAGCCCTCTTTCAGGATGCTCTTATTCAAACAATGTTCAATGAAACTGTCTCTGAGGTACACTGGAAGTTTGCTAAAGCCTGTCCACGTGGGAGCCACATTTCAGCTCGTTCCGTCTTCTCTCCTTCAACGGATTGGAGCATCGAGGTCAGGGATTGGACAGCCAGGGAGAATTCCTGGAAGGCAGCATGGTCTCCATTTTAATTGGAGACGTGTTCAGGATGTTGTTTAGTTCATTCTGGACTAGCTGATGTGGCTCACCATATCTCGCCTTCAGGGCCTGGAGAGCTGCAGTGTATGGTGTTGCGGAGTGCATAAAGGATTGGGCCAGCCTGTATGCACTGGGAAACCGCAAATGATCCATTAGTACTTGGTATTTGTAGCGTTCTGACAGATGACTGTGAATACCCAGCAGGCTCTCAATGCCATTTCCAAAGGACAAATTCACTCTCCTTTCCGTTTCAAAGTATGGCAGTTTGGATCTGGGAATTCCATACGCTGAGGCTACTAGAAGTTTCATAATGTTGGCTCCCTCTTCTGGTTGCGTATAGGATAAACTCGGGACTTCTGATGAGTCCACTGTGGCCTCATTGGGCCGGTCCCCTACTGTCCCAGACCCACCATTTGTGGCAGCCGGAATTGGGCGAGAGCCCTCCGATCTGTTGTTTGAGGACTGGCCTGGCCCTGGACGAAAGGAACGGTTTGCCTTGGTTGGTACTGACGGAAATGCAAAGGAGTGATGCTTTGTCCAGATGGAGGAATGCTAACTTGTGTCACTGGCACCGGCCTGTCTCCCGTGCTCCGTGTTGGCTGTTGACCCCGGAACCTCCGGGGACTGTGGGCCATGCTGTACCAGAGGGGCAGATTGGGAAAGAAAGGCAGACAGGTCAGGTCCATGTGGAGGGGTGGTCACGTCAACTCCCTGTTCGGCTACCCACACAGATTCCACTAATCTTTCAATGGTCCTTCGAGCTGGATCAGAAGGAGGGCCCATTGCTATCCATACATCCTTGGGTTGGGCTGTGCAAGGTCCATCCCATCTACTTCTCTCCACCCAAGCTGTACAGTCACAGCAAGTCCTCTTCACCAGAAGCGATCCAGATGCAGCCACTGACCTCCTTGAATGTTGAGATGCTCTGGAAGATGGACACCTTCTCCAACCGGGGCTACAGGAGGTCACTCGCTGGAAACAGGACTCCTATGCATTAGACCTCCTGGAGAAGAGCACCACCACCACTGAAATGGATGGCGTTCACAGGTATGCAACCCCACTGCTACGGGTGCCCAACCATCCTCCTCTGGCAACCACGACACGGGCTGTACTCCCACTACTGCGTGGAACGGAGCGACGCCTGGTGAAGAATCCTGAGTTTACAGAAGTTCATAACCAAGAGATTCATAACCTTGAGAAGGTAGACTCACGTGCTGAAGTGACAGCTCATGAAGAGGGAAACACTCCGAATCCTGGTATATCCCTCACCATGTTGTCAGCAACATGGTGGGGAAGTATAGACTTGTCTTCAACTGTTCATTCAAGATGCTGGTCAAAGCCTGAATGACTGTCTACTCCCCGGACAAACCTTAGGTCCTTCCTTGCTCGGTGTCTTCTCCGGTTCCGGCAGCACTCTACAGCCATCAGTGGAGACATCAAAGCCATGTTTCATCAGATTCGTTTACTGCCTTCCGACACCACACTGCTCCGGTTCATATGGCGAGATATGGAACGAGATGCAGAGCCCACAATCTATGAATGGCAGGTACTCCCATTTGGCACCACCTGCAGTCCTTGCTGTTCCATATACGCTCTGCAGAGACACGCATGGGAGCATCCAGACAGTGACCCAGAAGTTTTGGATTCAGTGGAGAGTACCTTCTATGTGGAAAACTGCTTACAGAGCATCCCATCCATGGCTGAAGCAAAAGTACTCCTTGATAAAGTACGGAATCTCCTGTCCAAAGAGGGATTTGAGGTCAGACAGTGGGCTAGTAACAGAGCGGAGGTTATCCAGCACCTCCCGCCACAAGCTAGGTCCAGTAGCAGTGAACTATGGCTAACGCAGTCTGGTGCTAACCCGGAAGAGCCCACTCTAGGACTGAGGTGGAGCTGCATACCGGAGACCCTGGGGTATAAGCACCGCTCATCTCCGAGTACTGAAACCCCACTCTGCGCACCATCTATCGGACCTTGGCCAGTCAATACGATCCCCTTGGGTATGTCCTGCCATACACAACACGGGCCAAAGTCTTAGTCCAGGACCTGTGGCAGACCAAGAGGGACTGGGATGAACCAATCCACCCGGCTGACCTAGTGGAACGATGGATCTGTTGGGAAACGGCGTTAACGGAGCTCTCTGATGTCCAAATGCCAAGATGTTATGTACCATCCTGTGCTGACCAACCAGGATCATGCCTGGAAATTATAAAATATACAGACTACAAATTAAACTATTTAACATCATCCTCAGCTCTGGCATCTTCCCCAATATTTGTAACCAAGGACTGATCACCCAAATCCACAAAAGTGGAGACAAATTTCACCCCAATAACTACCGGGGATATATGTCAACAGCAACCTTGGGAAAATCCTCTGCATTATCATTAACAGCAGACTCATACATTTCCTCAGCGAAAACAGTATACTGAGCAAATGTCAAGTTGGCTTTTTACCAAATTACCGTACGACAGACCATGTATTCAACCTGCCCACCCTAATTGAAAACAAACAAAACAAAGGCAAAGTCTTCTCATGCTTTGTTGATTTCAAAAGAGCTTTAGACTCAATTTGGCTTGAGGATCTGCAATACAAATTAATGGAAAGTGGTGTTGGGAGAAAAACATAAGACATTATAAAATCCATGTACACAAACAAGTGTGTGTTTAAAATAGGTAAAAAAACACACATTTCTTTCCATAGGGCCAGGGGTGAGACAGGGATGCAGCTTAAGCTTCACTGTCTTCAACATATATATCCACGAATTGGCCAGGGCACTAGAACAGTCTGCAGCACCCGGCCTCACCCTACTAGAATCTGAAGTCAAATGTCTACTGATTGCTGATGATCTGGTGCTTCTGTCCCCAACCAAGGAGGGCATACAGCAGCACCTAGATCTTCTGCAAAGATTCTGTCAGATCTGGGCCCTAACAGTAAATCTCAGTAAGACAAAAATAATGGTGTTCCAAAAAAGGTCCAGTTGCCAGGACCACGAATACAAATTCCATCTAGACACAGTTGCCCTAGAGCACACAAAAAACTATACATACCTTGGCCTAAACATCAGCGCCACAGGTAACTTCCACAAAGCTGTGAACAATCTGAGAGACAAGGCAAGAAGGGCCTTCTAAGCCATCAAAAGGAACATCAAATTCGACATACCAATTAGGATCTGGCAAAAAATACTTGAATCAGTTATAAAACACATTGCCCTTTATGGTTGTGAGGTCTAGGGTCCACTCACCAATCAAGAATTCACAAAATGGGACAAACACCAAATTGAGACTGCATGCAGAATTCTGCAAAAATATCATGTGTACAATGTAAAACACCAAATAATGCATGCAGAGCAGAATTAGACCGATACCCGCTAATTATCCAAATCCAGAAAAGTGTCGCT
>NW_027036507.1:0-14506 GCF_034236695.1 Oncorhynchus nerka | reverse complement strand
CGTTACTCAGTGTGAATGTATTCCTCATGCTATTATTTTTCTGTTATTTCTCTATTTTTAATCTCTGCATTGTTGGGAAAGGACTGTAACTAAGCATTTCACTGTTAGTCCACATATGTTGTTTACATGTGGAAAACATGTGACAAATACAATTTAATTTGATTTATTCATCTTGATGGGATCCACTCACAGCATCATCAATCTGTTGGTCTTTGAACAGGAAAAGGCCAGCAGAAAGTTCTAGAAGTTTCTCCATTGGCAGCAAGGATCAACCATGTCCCTGATTACTACCCTGTCTCCTAAAAGCATATTCTACAGTTAACCTAAACAAAAAATATCTGTGCCACTCATCTCATCATATACAATGGACCACTGGTTTATAAAATCAAATCAATTCAAATGTTATTTGTCACATACACATGGTTAGCGGATGTTAATGCGAGTGTAGCGAAATGCTTGTTAAATAAATATATCAAGACATCTCAGGTTACACAGACCCACAAAGAATTCAAAAAACAAATCCAATTTTGATCAACTCCCATATCTACTGGGTGAAATACCACAGTGTGACATCACAGCAGCAAGATGTGTGACCTGTTGCAACAAGAAAAGGGCAACCAGTGAAGAACAAACACCATTGTAAATACAACCCATATTCATGTTTATTTATTTTCCCTTTTGTACTTTAACTATTTGCACATCCTTACAACACTGTATATATACATAATATAACATTTTAAATGTCTCTATTCCTTTGAAACTTTTGGGAGTGTAATGTTTCATTTTAATTTTTTTATTTTTATTTCACTTTTGTTATTATATATTTCACTTGCTTTGGCAATGTAAACATATGTTGCCCATGCCAATAAAGCCCATTGAATTGAGAGAGAGAGAGAGTGAGAGAGACATCAAGTACCAAGTAGTTGATTGGTGTGTGATAATTAATTTCATTATGTGTCACATCAGTAAACGTGTGTTTCAGTTCGATGTGACGTGGCCGGACGTCAGTCCCGGTCATGTGCAGGTTCGTGCCTCTAAATACGCCGTATCAGTTGGCTAGGAGCATCCTGGCCGTCTCATTGCCACTACTATTAATGTGTTTTCCCGTTCTGCTCCGACGTTCTAGAATCTAGCACATCTACAATTAATCGTGAAATTGTACGACTATTTAGGGGGCCCCTATTGTGTATCACCGAGTGAAGCCATCGCTACAGCATACCCTGCGTTATTGCTGGCAGCGTGTTTCTCGTGTTGAAGGCCTATAATTCTGTATATATTCTGCTTGCCCAGTAGCTCTTGGGAATCGAAAGCTAAAATGAATAAGAGGCTGCTATGTGCGCAACTTCGACACAAGAGAGCGCTCCTAAACGGGGGACGGTTGCAGCTGAACCGCAAGAAAGGATCCTATAGACAGTAGACTACATATAAGCGCATACTTTAACCATCTCCTTCAAAACAAAGGAGAGGAGAGAAGATGCGTTGAAATACTTATAAATTAACGATCGCTCTTATTTTTATTATTGTGATTGAAAACAAAAAAATATATATGTCGCGTATTTATTTATTTCCAAATTGCAGCCTATATTCGTATTTAAAAAAAAATGTATTAGGTCTATTTATTAGCCTCAATTGAAAACGAAGTAGGCCAAACAAGGACCAAGATTGGTAAGTTTGTTCTATTAATTTGTATATAATATAAATAGACTAATCCTATTTAAACATATGTATCGGCATAGATCCATGCATTATCAATTCGTAGGCTATATGTTACAAGATAAGTTACAGAAATTATATTTTAAGAATTTCATTTAAAAAAAAATATATATATATATATATATATTCTGTCAGTGAAATCAGTGCACTATATTTGACCGACCGCTGCTGCTTCAATGCAGTCGGGGCTTTGTGTCACCAATATGTTTGTATCTATAAAGCAGTTCCTACAGCGGGCTGTCGGTTCGGCGACACATCACAGGCTTCTTCAAACGGAAAGATAATTGACCGTTTCCACCTCTGTTCACAATAGGGCAGTCCGGTGGGACTGTAACGTAGACTCATCTCTCTGGAAATTCATGCAAATTCATGACTCTGAATTTATTGTGAAAATATATATTAATTAAATGATCTTAAAATTGAAGGAAATATACTACATTTTAGCCATAGTCTAAACAAACTATTTGGAAAATAATTTATGAAATTATCTAATAATTGTCTGAACAACCCGTTTAGGCTATTCTATAGACTAATAATTATGTAGACAAAAAAATACGATTAACAAAATGAAATAGAAAAAAAACAATTGAAAACATTACAGGCCTACTTAATATATCAGGGAACATAACAAGTCAAACCTTTGTCGCCCAAACCTGATTCTGTAGCGCTTACATGAGAAATACCGTGGAAAGCGTGAGCACAAATAATACTAGTGTCTGTTTCGATGAGGGTGACAACTTTCCATAGAGTGTTTTCACACCTTTATACAAACCCCCAGGTCTCGGCATTTCTGAAAACAAATCTCATACAATTTGTCATGTGGTTTACAAGAAAACGAATTGTTATGTGAAAGGTATAAATGGTCAAGCCATGCAATAATTTACCGTAGCTAATTCCTCTGTATAGGTCTAACAGACGGATTTTACTACACATATCTGTGCTATCAATTTAATTGCTACTCCGTAATTAAATTGTTCTAATTTTCTAGTTAGCATCTTGCTATTATAAATCAATATGACAGAGAAGAGAGCTTAAACAAACATTTAGACCTACCGTGGGGTCCGGGGGAGGAAAAGGCCCTATGTGTCTTAGTGAAGGGTTCTATAATGACGTGATAATTGTCGATCATCCGCCGGTCAATGACCTGACTTGGTTGTAAGAGAGATAGTTCAATGAGCGTTGTCTGCCGGGAATACACAAATAACTAGCGATAGGTGGAGGGGTGGGGGACACGGGAACCTGATGTACAGTTTTACGGATGGTACAACAACAACAAAAAAGACAACATTTAACATTTACTCCAAGAGGTTGACATATATAAGTAGAAAAAATACTTCGTGAACCAACACCTCACTTGACCCCACCCCCTGTCCTGTCCCCCCCCACCACTTTACTAACTCTGACCTTGCCTGGTAACTTACTTCATTGGAGGACAAATGTACTGACTACGACTGTGGTATGAGGTTGTCCCGTCTAGCTATCTGTAGATGAATGTACGACTACGATCAGGTATGAGGTTGTCCTGTCTAGCTATCTGTAGATGAAATGTAACTGACTACGACTGTGGTATGAGGTTGTCCTGTCTGGCTATCTGTAGATGAATGTACTGACTACGACTGTGGTATGAGGTTGTCCTGTCTAGCTATCTGTAGATAAATACACTGACTGTAAGTCACTCTGAATAAGACCGTCTGCTAAATGAATAAAATGTATAATAATAATAATAATAATAATAAAAAGCTAAATATAGGCCAGGAGAAGTAGGTTACTCCTTTATTATGTTTAAATGTACAGAGCAGAATAAAACCCACGCCTCTCTGATAGGTCCTTATCTGGGAGATGTAGTGTAGCTTAACGTTTCACTATCAGCCTTACTGCGCAGTAACATTTTGTATAAACTAAAAACATTTAAACGGACTTTTTTTAATCAGTTAAATATCACCCCCCAAAAAAGGGTAATATATATGGACTGAAGGCATCTATCACGATCCATCCTAAAGCCACACCATAGCCCTTCACAGCAAATTGGGAGTGTGAGCAGGAATCACATAATCACCCGTGCAGGTTATCACAGGGGAGCAGCTCGTCAGTTTACACAGTGGTAACTCAGTGCACACGGCCAGCCAGACGGGCAGGAGGACTTCCCTGCCTCTTGATTTACAGTAGCCTATAGCCAGTTAGCCCGTTTGAGAGTATAGCTCTATAGCCTATGCGATTCTAATTGGGATATTTTGGATATACTTAAAATAAATAAAATAATATTGTACTTTTATTTCTCCAAAGGATGCAGAACTTTTCAAGAAGATCCCTGGTTCCGGTGCGTCTCCAACCCTTCTGACAGAAGCCCCGGAGAAGAATTGGAAGAAAAAAAGAAGACCGTGGGACCGAATAACATTTAATCTTACCTGACAAAAAAAATACCATGCTCGGAGAGGGAGAGAGCAACACCTTTCCTTCCCCCAAGGACGCCCCCCGCCCGGAGGAGAGGAGAAAGTCCCCGGTGGTGGGTGCAGATGACCCGGCTATGGCCGGCAGCGCTAGCCGATACACCGACGGACTCGGGCCAGACCGCTATTATATCTCACCCCCATCCAAGCAAACTGGAGACATGGCGAGTCCATGTTCGTTATTCCCTTATTCTCAGTCCGGTACCGTTTACACGGGTTCCGGTGGATCCAGATATTCGACATCGCTTCACTTCAGCTCGGTGTTGCCTCCCACGGGATTCTCCTCGGCGGGGCGCAATCAGTTCGGCTCGGCCTACCAGTTAGGACAGGGTGGGTGTCTCTACCCTCCATACAGCACCGGCTCCGGGATCGGCTCGGTGCCCCTACCCTCAGGCACGGGGGTGAGGGCTCAGGTCTACCTCTGTAACCGGCCTCTCTGGCTCAGGTTCCACCGTCATCAGACCGAGATGATTATCACCAAACAGGGCAGGTGAGTGCGACGTGGCCAGCGGCTAAAGCTGCTTCGTTCGGCGGGTGCCGAGTGTGCTTTCATACTGTCCTGAAACTGTATTCTCTGAAACTTCTCTCATACATTAAAATACGGAAAAGGCATGAATACTGAAAAGGATGCCATCATCACATTGTATTCATATTTGATGTTGTGAAACTGTATTCTCTAAGAAACACCACCCACACATTAATTTGTTCTCAAATTCTCACCAGATCTAACATTTAAAAATACGCAAACACACACACACACATTTGAATCCTTGTCTGTTTATCAGGCGGATGTTCCCGTTCTGGGTTTCAACCTGATGGGTACCAATTCTCTGCTCATTACAACGTGTTTGTGGAGGTCGCTCGCGGACCCCAACCTGGAGGTTCCAAGGCGGGAAATGGATCACCTGTGGAAAGGCGGACAATAATATGCAGGGTATGATCCGATAAATGATAGGCAGTAGAAGATTTCCTAAATGGTGTGCTTGATTTACATTAACCACATTATGAAACAATCTTTTTACATTTATTTTAAATGAATTTTAAACACATTTTTTCCTTCTTTAGAAACAAAATGTACGTCCATCCTGAATCCCAACACGGGAGCACATTGGATGAGACAGGAGATCTCGTTCGGCAAACTGAAGCTCACCAACAAAAACAAAGGAGGCAGTAACAACAGCGCACAGGTGATGAATTTGTTTTTTATACCACCTGCACGGGGGGTCATTTTAAGAAATATAAATATATTCTAATAAGCCTGGGAATGTATTGGATTATGTACGAAATATTTTCATCGTTTTAAAAAAAGAAAATCCTACTGTGGTTATATTAATGTAACTTTCCAGGCTCATTGTTTTAAATGCAAAATTAAAAATAAAACAACATATTTATTTCATTGTTATTATTATGCAGATCGTCCATAATGACATATAGATATCTTTATTAAGCCAAATCCTGAAAACATTCGCATAAACTTGCATTGGTGTCATTTGGTATGTGTCATTATTTATGTATTTATTTTACCTTTAATTAACCAGGCAAGTCCAGTTATCAAATTCTTATTTTCAATGACGGCGTACCAGGGAACAGTGGGTTAACTGCCTTGTTCAGGGGCAGAAACGACAGATATTTAGGTCTGGGATTTGATCTAAGCACTTTCGGTTACTGGTCAACGCTCTTACCGCTGGGCTACCTACCTGCTGCACCCGTACAGGATTTGGCCCACAAATAAGTCTCCCCGTTGACTTTCTGTTCGGTTTCTCTGTGTACAGATGATAGTTCTTCAGTCTCTTCATAAGTATCAGCCGCGGCTACACATTGTAGAGGTGACAGAGGGTTGGAGGACATGAGCAGTGACCCAAAGACCCAGACCTTCACCTTCCCTGAGAACCAGTTTATAGCCGTCACGGCCTATCAGAACACTGATGTAAGAATGCATCTTCACTATCGTTCTCTCTCTCTCTGTCCTCTCCCTCTGCTCTCTCTCTCTCTGTCGTCTCCCTCGTTTGTCCTCTCTCTCTGTCCTCTCTCTGTCGTCTCCCCCTGCTTTCGTTCTCTCTTCTCTCAGTCCTCTCTCCCTCGCTCTCTCTCTCTCTCCCCTCCCCTGCTCTCTCTCTCCCTGTCTCTCTCTCTGGCCTCTCCCCTGCTCTCTCTCTGTCCTCTCCTACTGTCTCTCTCTCTGTCCTCTCCCTCTGCTCTCTCTCTGTCCTCTCCCCCTGCCCTCGTTCTCTCTCTCTCTGTCCTCTCCCTCTGCTCTCTCTCTCTGTCCTCTCCCTCTGCTCTCTCTCTGTCCTCTCCCCCTGCCCTCGTTCTCGTTCCCTCTCTCTCTCTGGCCTCTCCCCCTGCTCTCGTTCTCTCTCTGGCCTCTCCCCTGCTCTCGTTCTCTCTCTCTCTGGCCTCTCCCCCTGCGCTGTTCTCTCTCTCTCTGGCCTCCCCTGCTCTTGTTCTCTCTCTCTCTGGCTCCCCTGCTCTCGTTCTCTCTCTGGCCTCTCCTGTTTGTTCTCTCTCTCTCTGGCCTTCCCCTGTTCTCCCCTTCTCTCTGGCCTTCTCCCCTGTTTCCCTCTCTTCTCCTCTCCCCTGTTTCTCTCTCTCCTCTCCTTGCTCTGTTCTTCTCTCTGGCCTCTGCTCTCGTTTCTCTCTCTCTGGTCTTCTCCCCCCTGTTTCCTGTTTCTCTTCTCTTCTGGCTCCTCCCCTGTTTCCTGTTTTCTTCTTCTCCTCTCCCCCTCCTTCTCTCTCTATCTCTCCCCTGCTCTCTGTCTCCCCCTTTCTCTCTCTCTCTCTCTCTGGCCTCTCCCTGCTCTCTCTCTCCTCTCCCCTGCTCCTCTCTCTCTCCCCTGCTCTCTCTCTGTTTTCTCCCTGCTCTCTCCTCTGTCTCCCCCTGCTCTTCTCTCTCTCTGTTTCTCTCCTCTTCCCTGCTCTCTCTGGCCTCTTCCCCTGTTTCTCTCTCTCCTCTCCCCCTGCTCTCTCTCTGGCCTCTCTCCCCTGCTCTCTCTCTCCTCTCCCCTGCTCTCTCTCTCTCTCCCCCTGCTCCCTTCTCCTCTCTCTCTCCTCTCCCCTGCTCTCTCTCTCTCCTCTCCCCTGCTCTCTCTCCTCTCCCCCTGCTCTCTCTCTCTCAACCCTGTATCTCACTATAACACAGTTTTCTAATTGCTACTCTCTTGTTTCCGTAGATCACACAACTGAAAATTGACCACAACCCGTTTGCGAAAGGATTCAGGGATAACTATGATTCGTGAGCATCTTTAATGTTTCCACCATATTGATATTCACTTACAAATGACCGTAATACAACAACGGTTTTGTTGTTGCAAGATGTCTTATCCCTGTCACATTTCCGTATACACCGAGTGTACAAACATTAAGAACACCTTCCTAATATTGCGTTTGCAGCCCCCTTTGCCCACACAACAGTCCTCAATTGTCAGAGCATACACTCTACAAGGTGTCGAAAAGCGTTCCACAGGAGGCTGGCCCGTGTAATAAGACTCTACAAGGTGTCGAACGCGTTCCCACAGGGAGGCTGGCCCGTGTAATAAGACTCTACAAGGTGTCGAACGCGTTCCACAGGGAGGCTGGTCCGTAATAGACTCTACAAGGTGTCGAACGCGTTCCACAGGGAGGCTGGCCCGTGTAATAGACTCTACAAGGTGTCGAACGCGTTCCACAGGAGGCTGGCCCGTGTAATAAGACTCTACAAGGTGTCGAACGCGTTCCACAGGGGAGGCTGGCCCCGTGTAGACTGTCCTTTGTGTTGATGGACCATTCTTGATACACACAGGAAACTGTTGAGTGTGAAAACCCTGCAGCGACTGGCCTGCCTCTGGCACCTACTACCATACCGCATTCAAAGCCCCTTGAATCTTTTGTCTTGTCCATTCACCCTCTGAACGGCACACATACACAATCCATGTCTCAAGGCTTAAACATAATTATTTAACCAGGTCTCCTCCCCTTCATCTACATTGATTGAAGTGGTTTAACAGTGACATCATTGAGTGATAATAGCTTTCACCTGGATTCTTACCTGGTCAGTCTGTGTCATGGATAGAGCAGGTGTCCTTAATGTTTTATACACTCAGTGTACATCTCTCTTCTCCTATGATATTCTAGGATGTACACAGCTCCAGAGGTGACCGACTGACCCCTCCCCACCGCTCCCAACAGATCGTCCCAGGTGCTCGCTACGCCATGCAACCTTTCTTCCAGGACCAGGTCATCAACAACCTGCCCCAGAACCGCTTCTACAACAGTGAGAGGACAGTACCCCAGACCAACAGTCTCTTCTCCCCTCAGCCAGAGGACAGCGCCTCCCAGAGGTGGTTTATCTCCATGCAACAGGGAGGAGCTGGCCCCAACAAACTGGATCTCAGTTCCTATGAAGGGGACTACTCTAGCAGCCTGCTTCCACACGGATTAAATCCCTGCCTCTACAGAACTCCCACGCTCTCACCTACTACCCAGACTCTCCTTTCACTTCCATGGCAGCAGGATGGGGCTCTAGAGGATCTTACCAGAGAAAGGTGACCACGGGCCTGCCGTGGTCCCCTAGACCCAGCCCCACTGGGTTCCCAGAGGACCAGCTGTCTGTGCCTGACAAAGACAAGGCTCAGGGGGAAGAGATCAACGGCAGTAGTGTCGGTAACATAGCTTCAACGTGGACTGATTCTCACTCTTCCACGCCGGGCTTGGAGAAAGCTGACTCTGGGGCCCTGGTGTGTAAAAGGAGACGTACGCCTGAGTGGACCCGGCACAGAGAACTCCCCACTGTAAAGGGTGAGGGTCTGACTGCCACTGACACCTACAGCAAAGAGTCATCCCTTTCTAAAAGTATGGCTTACTATTCCTTCTACACAGGCCCTTAATTATCTTGTCACCTTTTAGAAAATCTTTGATGCCAGGTTTCCCTCCTTTTGCGTATTGGTTGGAACACCAACCTTATTCAAGTCTGTCGTGGCATTCTGCCAAACCAGTGCCACCTACACCAACCTTATTCACCAGGGGTTTTTAACAGTCTGTCGACATTCTGCCAAACCAGTGCCACCTACACCAACCTTATTCACCAGGGTTTTAACAGTCTGTCGACATTCTGCCAAACCAGTGCCACCTACACCAAACAGTCTCATTCAAACCAGGGGTTTTTAACAGTCTGTGGACATTCTGCCAAACCAGTGCCACCTACACCAACCTTATTCACCAGGTTTTTAACAGTCTGTCGACATTCTGCCAAACCAGTGCCACCTACACCAACCTCATTCACCAGGGGGTTTTTAAACAGTCTGGGATTTTTAACAGGATATTCTGCCAAACCAGTGCCACCTACACCAACCTTATTCACCAGGGGTTTTTAACAGTCTGTGGACATTCTGCCAAACCAGTGCCACCTACACCAACCTTATTCACAGGGTTTTTAACAGTCTGTCGACATTCTGCCAAACCAGTGCCACCTACACCAACCTCATTCACTCAGGGTTTTTAACAGTCTGTCGACATTCTGCCAAACCAGTGCCACCTACACCAACCTTATTCACCAGGGGTTTTTAACAGTCTGTCGACATTCTGCCAAACCAGTGCCACCTACACCAACCTTATTCACTGGGGTTTTTAACAGTTTTTCTGCCAAACCAGTGCCACCTACACCAACCTTATTCACCAGGGGTTTTTGTAACAGTCTGTGACTGGACAGTGTGATTTAAAAAGAATTAACAATCTACGATGGACCGTGGGAATTGTTCTCAAAGTGCCAGAGTATTCGATATAACCCAGTGGGTTGTGCTATGACGTATTCTATTGTCCTCCAATGTACCCGGGTTGATGTGTGTTTGTACAACATATGCCTTCACATTGAAGTTGTAGTTTTTACCGACGTGACTCGTTTTTATTGGAAGACGTGTGAATACAGGATGCTGTAAAATGTGAAGGGTCTTGTATCAAATAGACTGGACATTGTTAAGAGTTATTGTTTTTTGTGCTGTTGTTTTATCTTAATAAAATAAAAATAAAGCTTCAAGGTTCGTTATCCAACTATTGAATGAATAGTGAGTCTTTGGTCCATCAGAGTAACGGAATAAGATAACAGCCTAAATCAGGACTACACCATCGACTCTTATATCGACAACGCAATCTGTACCATTTATATATTATTTAACTAGGCAAGTCATTTAAAGAACAAATTCTTATTTACAATGTCGTTCTACCCGGGGAAGAGTAGGTTTAACTGCCTTGTTCAGAGGGCAGAACAACAGACTAGGCTACCTGTCTCTACCTGCTGCCATCAAGGTCCAGACATCCTGTCCGTTTGTTACTTTGGTTGGCGTTCTACCCGGGGAAGAGTGGGTTTAACTGCCTTGTTCAGGGGGCAGAACAACAGACTAGGCTACCTGTCTCTACCTGCTGCCACCAAGGTCCAGACATCCTGTCCGTTCTTTGGTTGCTACAGACTCAGAAATCCATATCCTCTCTTTTGGTCACAGATATATATATATGTAATCTTTTTAATGAATTTATCTAATTAATATATATATATGTGTGTGTTTTTTTATTCTCACATGTACCGGACTGGTGCAGTGTAATGTGTTGTTTTACAGGGTCACAATAGTAGTATGATAGGTGTTGTTTACAGGGTCGTAGTAGTATGATAGGTGTTGTTCTACAGGGTCAGTCATAGTAGTATGATAGGTGTTTAATTTTACAGGGTCGTAGTAGTATGATAGGTGTTGTTCTGAGGGTCAGTCATAGTAGTATGATAGGTGTTGTTTTACAGGGTCAGTCATAGTAGTATGATAGGTGTTGTTTTACAGGGTCAGTCATAGTAGTATGATAGGTGTTGTTTTACAGAATTCGTAGTAGTATGATAGTGTTGTTTTTACAGGGTCAGTCATAGTAGTATGATAGGTGTTGTTTTACAGGGTCAGTCATAGTAGTATGATAGGTGTTGTTTTACAGGGTCGGTCATAGTAGTATGATAGGTGTTGTTGTTTTACAGGGTCGGCCATAGTAGTATGATAGTGTTGTTTTACAGGGTCGGCCATAGTAGTATGATAGGTGTTGTTTTACAGGGTCGGCCATGGTAGTATGATAGGTGTTGTTTTACAGGGTCGGCCATGGTAGTATGATAGGTGTTGTTTTACAGGGTCGGCCATGGTAGTATGATAGGTGTTGTTTTACAGGGTCGGCCATTGTAGTATGATAGGTGTTGTTTTACAGGGTCGGCCATAGTAGTATGATAGGTGTTTGTTTTACAGGGTCGGCCGCTTAGTAGTATGATGGAGTGTTGTTTTGGAGGAATTAGGCCATAGTAGTATGATAGGTGTTGTTTAGAGGGTCGGCCATGGTAGTATGATAGGTGTTGTTTTAGAGGGTCGGCCATAAGTAGTAGTGATAGGTGTTGTTTTACAGGGTTCGGTCATAGTAGTATGATAGGTGTTGTTTTACAGGGTCGGCCATGGTAGTAATATAGGTGTTGTTTTACAGGGTCGGCCATGGTAGTATGATAGGTGTTGTTTTAGAGGGTCGGCCATAGTAGTATGATAGGTGTTGTTTTACAGGGTCAGTCATAGTAGTATGATAGGTGTTGTTTTAGAGGGTCGGCCATAGTAGTATGATAGGTGTTGTTTTACAGGGTCAGTCATAGTAGTATGATAGGTGTTGTTTTAGAGGGTCGGCCATAGTAGTATGATAGGTGTTGTTTTACAGGGTCAGTCATAGTAGTATGATAGGTGTTGTTTTACAGGGTCGGCCATAGTAGTATGATAGGTGTTGTTTTACAGGGTTGGCCATAGTAGTATGATAGGTGTTGTTTTACAGGGTCAGTCATAGTAGTATGATAGGTGTTGTTTTACAGGGTCGGCCATGGTAGTATGATAGGTGTTGTTTTAGAGGGTCGGCCATAGTAGTATGATAGGTGTTGTTTTACAGGGTCGGCCATAGTAGTATGATAGGTGTTGTTTACAGGATTCGGCCATAGCAGTATGATAGGTGTTGTTTTAGAGTCAGTCATAGTAGTATGATAGGTGACGTTTTACAGGGTCGGCCATAAGTAGTATGATGGGTGTTGTTTACAGGGATTCGGTCATAGTAGTATGATGGGTGTTGTTTACAGGGCCGGCCATAGTAGTATGATAGGTGTTGTTTTACAGGTCGGCCATAGTAGTATGATAGGTGTTGTTTCTACAGGGTCAGTCATAGTAGTATGATAGGTGTTGTTTACAGGGTCGGCCATAGTAGTATGATAGGTGTTGTTTCTACAGGGTCGGCCATGGTAGTATGATGGGTGTTGTTTTACAGGAGTCGGTCATGGTAGTATGATAGGTGTTGTTTTACAGGGTCAGGCCATGGGTAGTATGATAGGTGTTGTTTTACAGGGTCGGCCATTGTAGTATGATAGGTGTTGTTTTACAGGGTCGGCCATGGTAGTATGATAGGTGTTGTTTACAGGAGTCGGCCATAAAAGTAGGAGAAGTATGATAGGTGTTGTTTTAGAGGGTCGGCCATAGTAGTATGATAGGTGTTGTTTTAGAGGGTCGGCCATAGTAGTATGATAGGTGTTGTTTTAGAGGGTCGGCCATAGTAGTATGATAGGTGTTGTTTTACAGGGTCGGTCATAGTAGTATGATAGGTGTTGTTTTACAGGGTCGGCCATGGTAGTAATATAGGTGTTGTTTTACAGGGTCGGCCATGGTAGTATGATAGGTGTTGTTTTAGAGGGTCGGCCATAGTAGTATGATAGGTGTTGTTTTACAGGGTCAGTCATAGTAGTATGATAGGTGTTGTTTTGCTAGAATTCGGCCATAGTAGTATGATAGGTGTTGTTTTTGGGTCAGTCATAGTAGTATGATAGGTGTTGTTTTAGAGGAGTCAGTCATAGTAGTATGATAGGTGTTGTTTACAGGGTCAGTCATAGTAGTATGATAGGTGTTGGTTTTACAGGGTCAGGCCATAGTAGTATGATAGGTGTTGTTTTACAGGGTTGGCCATAGTAGTATGATAGGTGTTGTTTTACAGGGTCAGTCATAGTAGTATGATAGGTGTTGTTTACGAGTCGGCCATGGTAGTATGATAGGTGTTGTTTTAAAGGTCGGCCATAGTAGTATGATAGGTGTTGTTCTACAGGGTTGCTATAGTAGTATGATAGGTGTTGTTTTACAGGGTCGGCCATAGTAGTATGATAGGTGTTGTTTTACAGGGTCGGCCATAGTAGTATGATAGGTGTTGTTTTTACAGGGTCAGTCATAGTAGTATGATAGGTGTTGTTTTAGAGGGTCGAGCCATAGTAGTATGATAGGTGTTGTTTTACAGGGTCAGCTATAGTAGTATGGATAGGTGTTGTTTTGCTAGGGTGGCCATAGTAGTATGATAGGTGTTGTTTTCAGGGTCAGTCATAGTAGTATGATAGGTGTTGTTTTACAGGGTCGGCCATGGTAGTATGATAGGTGTTGTTTTACAGGGTCAGGCCATGTGGTATGATAGGTGTTGTTTTACAGGGTCGGCCATAGTAGTATGATAGGTGTTGTTTTACAGGGTCTGTCATAGTAGTATGATAGGTGTTGTTTTAGAGGGTCGGCCATAGTAGTATGATAGGTGTTGTTTTACAGGGTCTGTCATAGTAGTATGATAGGTGTTGTTTTAGAGGGTCGGCCATAGTAGTATGATAGGTGTTGTTTTACAGGGTCGGCCATAGTAGTATGATAGGTGTTGTTTTACAGGGTCGGCCATAGTAGTATGATAGGTGTTGTTTTACAGGGTCGGCCATAGTAGTATGATAGGTGTTGTTTTACAGGGTCGGCCATAGTAGTATGATAGGTGTTGTTTTTAGCAGGGTCGAGCCATAGTAGTATGATAGGTGTTGTTTTACAGGGTCAGTCATAGTAGTATGATAGGTGTTGTTTTACAGGGTCGGCCATAGTAGTATGATAGGTGTTGTTTTACAGGGTCGGCCATAGTAGTATGATAGGTGTTGTTTTACAGGGTCGGCCATAGTAGTATGATAGGTGTTGTTTTACAGGGTCGGCCATAGTAGTATGATAGGTGTTGTTTTACAGGGTCGGTCATAGTAGTATGATAGGTGTTGTTTTACAGGGTCAGTCATAGTAGTATGATAGGTGTTGTTTTACAGGGTCGGTCATAGTAGTATGATAGGTGTTGTTTTGCAGGGTCGGTCATAGTAGTATGATAGGTGTTGTTTACAGGGTCAGTCATAGTAGTATGATAGGTGTTGTTTTACAGGGTCGGCCATGGTAGTATGATAGGTGTTGTTTTAGAGGGATTCGACCCATGGTAACAGTATGATGGGTGTTGTTTTACAGGGTGGCCGTGGTAGTATGATAGGTGTTGTTTTGCAGGAGTCGGCC
>NW_027036506.1:0-14500 GCF_034236695.1 Oncorhynchus nerka | reverse complement strand
ACCTGTCTACCACTGCCTCTACACTACTGTCACTACTCCCCTCTACACTCATACCTGTCTACCACTGCCCCTCATGCACTCACACCTGCTCCTACCACTGCCCTTCATGCACCATCATACCTGACCACCACTGCCCCTCTACACTCATACCTGGCTACCACTGCCCCTCTACACTCAGCACCTGTCTCACCACTGCCCTTCTACACTCCATACCTGTCTACCACTTCATGCGCCCTCTGGCGACTCATACCTGTCTACCACTGCCCCTCTACACTCATACCTGTCTCACC
The DNA here is from genome assembly GCF_034236695.1 of Oncorhynchus nerka. Classification (NCBI taxonomy): domain Eukaryota; kingdom Metazoa; phylum Chordata; class Actinopteri; order Salmoniformes; family Salmonidae; genus Oncorhynchus; species Oncorhynchus nerka. Next base: position 14,210 of record NW_027036506.1, on the reverse strand, counting down.
TCCACTGCCCTCTACACTCATACCTGTCTACCACTGCCCCTCTACACTCATACCTGTCTACCACTGCCCCTCTACACTCATACCCTGTCTACCACTGCCCCTCTACACTCATACCTGTCTACCACTGCCCTCTACACTCATACCTGTCTACCACTGCCCTCTACACTCATACCTGTCTACCACTGCCCTCTACACTCATACCTGTCTACCACTGCCCTCTACACTCATACCTGTCTACCACTGCCCCTCTACACTCATACCTGTCTACCACTGCCCCTCTACACTCATACCTGTCTACCACTGCCCCTCTACACTCATACCTGTCTACCACTGCCCCTCTACACTCATACCTGTCTACCACTGCCCCTCTACACTCATACCTGTCTACCACTGCCCCTCTACACTGCATACCTGTCTACCACTGCCCCTCTACACTCATACCTGTCTACCACTGCCCCTCTACACTCATACCTGTCTACCACTGCCCCTCTACACTCATACCTGTCTACCACTGCCCCTCTACACTCATACCTGTCTACCACTGCCCTCTACACTCATACCTGTCTACCACTAGCCCCTCTACACTCGTACCTGTCTACCACTGCCCCTCTACACTCATACCTGTCTACCACTGCCCCTCTACACTCATACCTGTCTACCACTGCCCCTCTACACTCATACCTGTCTACCACTGCCCTCTACACTCATACCTGTCTACCACTGCCCCTCTACACTCATACCTGTCTACCACTGCCCCTCTACACTCATACCTGTCTACCACTGCCCCTCTACACTCTATACCTGTCTACCACTGCCCTCTACACTCATACCTGTCTACCACTGCCCCTCTACACTCATACCTGTCTACCACTGCCCCTCTACACTCATACCTGTCTACCACTGCCCCTCTACACTCATACCTGTCTACCACTGCCCCTCTACACTCATACCTGTCTACCACTGCCCCTCTACACTCATACCTGTCTACCACTGCCCCTCTACACTCATACCTGTCTACCACTGCCCCTCTACACTCATACCTGTCTACCACTGCCCTCTACACTCATACCTGTCTACCACTGCCCCTCTACACTCATACCTGTCTACCACTGCCCCTCTACACTCATACCTGTCTACCACTGCCCCTCTACACTCATACCTGTCTACCACTGCCCCTCTACACTCATACCTGTCTACCACTGCCCCTCTACACTCATACCTGTCTACCACTGCCCTCTACACTCATACCTGTCTACCACTGCCCCTCTACACTCATACCTGTCTACCACTGCCCTCTACACTCATACCTGTCTACCACTGCCCCTCTACACTCATACCTGTCTACCACTGCCCCTCTACACTCATACCTGTCTACCACTGCCCTCTACACTCATACCTGTCTACCACTGCCCCTCTACACTCATACCTGTCTACCACTGCCCCTCTACACTCATACCTGTCTACCACTGCCCCTCTACACTCATACCTGTCTACCACTGCCCCTCTACACTCATACCTGTCTACCACTGCCCCTCTACACTCATACCTGTCTACCACTGCCCCTCTACACTCATACCTGTCTACCACTGCCCCTCTACACTCATACCTGTCTACCACTGCCCTCTACACTCATACCTGTCTACCACTGCCCTCTACACTCATACCTGTCTACCACTGCCCCTCTACACTCATACCTGTCTACCACTGCCCCTCTACACTCATACCTGTCTACCACTGCCCCTCTACACTCATACCTGTCTACCACTGCCCTCTACACTCATACCTGTCTACCACTGCCCCTCTACACTCATACCTGTCTACCACTGCCCCTCTACACTCATACCTGTCTACCACTGCCCTCTACACTCATACCTGTCTACCACTGCCCCTCTACACTCATACCTGTCTACCACTGCCCTCTACACTCATACCTGTCTACCACTGCCCCTCTACACTCATACCTGTCTACCACTGCTCCTCTACACTCATACCTGTCTACCACTGCCCTCTACACTCATACCTGTCTACCACTGCCCCTCTACACTCATACCTGTCTACCACTGCCCCTCTACACTCATACCTGTCTACCACTGCCCTCTACACTCATACCTGTCTACCACTGCCCCTCTACACTCATACCTGTCTACCACTGCCCTCTACACTCATACCTGTCTACCACTGCCCCTCTACACTCATACCTGTCTACCACTGCCCCTCTACACTCATACCTGTCTACCACTGCCCCTCTACACTCATACCTGTCTACCACTGCCCCTCTACACTCATACCTGTCTACCACTGCCCCTCTACACTCATACCTGTCTACCACTGCCCTCTACACTCATACCTGTCTACCACTGCCCCTCTACACTCATACCTGTCTACCACTGCCCCTCTACACTCATACCTGTCTACCACTGCCCCTCTACACTCATACCTGTCTACCACTGCCCCTCTACACTCATACCTGTCTACCACTGCCCCTCTACACTCATACCTGTCTACCACTGCCCCTCTACACTCATACCTGTCTACCACTGCCCTCTACACTCATACCTGTCTACCACTGCCCCTCTACACTCATACCTGTCTACCACTGCCCTCTACACTCATACCTGTCTACCACTGCCCTCTACACTCATACCTGTCTACCACTGCCCCTCTACACTCATACCTGCTCTACCACTGCCCCTCTACACTCATACCTGTCTACCACTGCCCCTCTACACTCATACCTGTCTACCACTGCCCTCTACACTCATACCTGTCTACCACTGCCCCTCTACACTCATACCTGTCTACCACTGCCCCTCTACACTCATACCTGTCTACCACTGCCCCTCTACACTCATACCTGTCTACCACTGCCCCTCTACACTCATACCTGTCTACCACTGCCCCTCTACACTCATACCTGTCTACCACTGCCCTCTACACTCATACCTGTCTACCACTGCCCTCTACACTCATACCTGTCTACCACTGCCCCTCTACACTCATACCTGTCTACCACTGCCCCTCTACACTCATACCTGTCTACCACTGCCCCTCTACACTCATACCTGTCTACCACTGCCCCTCTACACTCATACCTGTCTACCACTGCCCTCTACACTCATACCTGTCTACCACTGCCCCTCTACACTCATACCTGTCTACCACTGCCCCTCTACACTCATACCTGTCTACCACTGCCCCTCTACACTCATACCTGTCTACCACTGCCCTCTACACTCATACCTGTCTACCACTGCCCTCTACACTCATACCTGTCTACCACTGCCCCTCTACACTCATACCTGTCTACCACTGCCCCTCTACACTCATACCTGTCTACCACTGCCCCCTCTACACTCATACCTGTCTACCACTGCCCCTCTACACTCATACCTGTCTACCACTGCCCTCTACACTCATACCTGTCTACCACTGCCCCTCTACACTCATACCTGTCTACCACTGCCCTCTACACTCATACCTGTCTACCACTGCCCCTCTACACTCATACCTGTCTACCACTGCCCCTCTACACTCATACCTGTCTACCACTGCCCTCTACACTCATACCTGTCTACCACTGCCCCTCTACACTCATACCTGTCTACCACTGCCCTCTACACTCATACCTGTCTACCACTGCCCCTCTACACTCATACCTGTCTACCACTGCCCCTCTACACTCATACCTGTCTACCACTGCCCTCTCACACTCATACCTGTCTACCACTGCCCTCTACACTCATACCTGTCTACCACTGCCCCTCTACACTCATACCTGTCTACCACTGCCCCTCTACACTCATACCTGTCTACCACTGCCCCTCTACACTCATACCTGTCTACCACTGCCCTCTACACTCATACCTGTCTACCACTGCCCCTCTACACTCATACCTGTCTACCACTGCCCTCTACACTCATACCTGTCTACCACTGCTCCTCTACACTCATACCTGTCTACCACTGCCCCTCTACACTCATACCTGTCTACCACTGCCCTCTACACTCATACCTGTCTACCACTGCCCCCTCTACACTCATACCTGTCTACCACTGCCCCTCTACACTCATACCTGTCTACCACTGCCCCTCTACACTCATACCTGTCTACCACTGCCCTCTACACTCATACCTGTCTACCACTGCCCCTCTACACTCATACCTGTCTACCACTGCCCCTCTACACTCATACCTGTCTACCACTGCCCTCTACACTCATACCTGTCTACCACTGCCCCCTACACTCATACCTGTCTACCACTGCCCCTCTACACTCATACCTGTCTACCACTGCCCCTCTACACTCATACCTGTCTACCACTGCCCTCTACACTCATACCTGTCTACCACTGCCCTCTACACTCATACCTGTCTACCACTGCCCCTCTACACTCATACCTGTCTACCACTGCCCCTCTACACTCATACCTGTCTACCACTGCCCCTCTACACTCATACCTGTCTACCACTGCCCTCTACACTCATACCTGTCTACCACTGCCCCTCTACACTCATACCTGTCTACCACTGCCCCTCTACACTCATACCTGTCTACCACTGCCCCTCTACACTCATACCTGTCTACCACTGCCCTCTACACTCATACCTGTCTACCACTGCCCCTCTACACTCATACCTGTCTACCACTGCCCCTCTACACTCATACCTGTCTACCACTGCCCTCTACACTCATACCTGTCTACCACTGCCCTCTACACTCATACCTGTCTACCACTGCCCCTCTACACTCATACCTGTCTACCACTGCCCCTCTACACTCATACCTGTCTACCACTGCCCCTCTACACTCATACCTGTCTACCACTGCCCTCTACACTCATACCTGTCTACCACTGCCCCTCTACACTCATACCTGTCTACCACTGCCCTCTACACTCATACCTGTCTACCACTGCCCTCTACACTCATACCTGTCTCACCACTGCCCTCTACACTCATACCTGTCTACCACTGCCCTCTACACTCATACCTGTCTACCACTGCCCTCTACACTCATACCTGTCTACCACTGCCCTCTACACTCATACCTGTCTACCACTGCCCTCTACACTCATACCTGTCTACCACTGCCCCTCTACACTCATACCTGTCTACCACTGCCCCTCTACACTCATACCTGTCTACCACTGCCCCTCTACACTCATACCTGTCTACCACTGCCCCTCTACACTCATACCTGTCTACCACTGCCCCTCTACACTCATACCTGTCTACCACTGCCCTCTACACTCATACCTGTCTACCACTGCCCCTCTACACTCATACCTGTCTACCACTGCCCTCTACACTCATACCTGTCTACCACTGCCCTCTACACTCATACCTGTCTACCACTGCCCCTCTACACTCATACCTGTCTACCACTGCCCTTCTACACTCATACCTGTCTACCACTGCCCTCTACACTCATACCTGTCTACCACTGCCCCTCTACACTCATACCTGTCTACCACTGCCCCTCTACACTCATACCTGTCTACCACTGCCCCTCTACACTCATACCTGTCTACCACTGCCCTCTACACTCATACCTGTCTACCACTGCCCCTCTACACTCATACCTGTCTACCACTGCCCCTCTACACTCATACCTGTCTACCACTGCCCCTCTACACTCATACCTGTCTACCACTGCCCCTCTACACTCATACCTGTCTACCACTGCCCCTCTACACTCATACCTGTCTACCACTGCCCCTCTACACTCATACCTGTCTACCACTGCCCCTCTACACTCATACCTGTCTACCACTGCCCTCTACACTCATACCTGTCTACCACTGCCCCTCTACACTCATACCTGTCTACCACTGCCCTCTACACTCATACCTGTCTACCACTGCCCTCTACACTCATACCTGTCTACCACTGCCCCTCTACACTCATACCTGTCTACCACTGCCCTCTACACTCATACCTGTCTACCACTGCCCTCTACACTCATACCTGTCTACCACTGCCCCTCTACACTGATACCTGTCTACCACTGCCCCTCTACACTCATACCTGTCTACCACTGCCCCTCTACACTCATACCTGTCTACTACTGCCCCTCTACACTCATACCTGTCTACCACTGCCCCTCTACACTCATACCTGTCTACCACTGCCCCTCTACACTCATACCTGTCTACCACTGCCCCTCTACACTCATACCTGTCTACCACTGCCCCTCTACACTCATACCTGTCTACCACTGCCCCTCTACACTCATACCTGTCTACCACTGCCCCTCTACACTCATACCTGTCTACCACTGCCCCTCTACACTCATACCTGTCTACCACTGCCCCTCTACACTCATACCTGTCTACCACTGCCCCTCTACACTCATACCTGTCTACCACTGCCCCTCTACACTCATACCTGTCTACCACTGCCCCTCTACACTCATACCTGTCTACCACTGCCCTCTACACTCATACCTGTCTACCACTGCCCCTCTACACTCATACCTGTCTACCACTGCCCCTCTACACTCATACCTGTCTACCACTGCCCCTCTACACTCATACCTGTCTACCACTGCCCCTCTACACTCATACCTGTCTACCACTGCTCCCTCTACACTCATACCTGTCTACCACTGCCCTTCTACACTCATACCTGTCTACCACTGCCCTCTACACTCATACCTGTCTACCACTGCCCCTCTACACTCATACCTGTCTACCACTGCCCCTCTACACTCATACCTGTCTACCACTGCCCCTCTACACTCATACCTGTCTACCACTGCCCCTCTACACTCATACCTGTCTACCACTGCCCCTCTACACTGATACCTGTCTACCACTGCCCCTCTACACTCATACCTGTCTACCACTGCCCCTCTACACTTATACCTGTCTACTACTGCCCCTCTACACTCATACCTGTCTACCACTGCCCCTCTACACTCATACCTGTCTACCACTGCCCCTCTACACTCATACCTGTCTACCACTGCCCCTCTACACTCATACCTGTCTACTACTGCCCCTCTACACTCGATACCTGTCTACCACTGCCCCTCTACACTCATACCTGTCTACCACTGCCCCTCTACACTCATACCTGTCTACCACTGCCCCCTCTACACTCATACCTGTCTACCACTGCCCCTCTACACTCATACCTGTCTACCACTGCCCCTCTACACTCATACCTGTCTACCACTGCCCCTCTACACTCATACCTGTCTACCACTGCCCCTCTACACTCATACCTGTCTACCACTGCCCCTCTACACTCATACCTGTCTACCACTAACAGTGTGTGAAAACCTTGTGAAGACTTACAGAAAAAAGTTTGACCTCTGTCATTGCCAACAAAGGGTATATAACAAAGTATTGAGATACATTTTTGTTATTGACCAAATACTTATTTTCCACCATAATTTGCAAATAAATTCAATAAAAATCCTACAATGTGATTTTCTGGATTTTTTTTTCTCATTTACAGGCCTCTCTCATCTTTTTAAGTGGGAGAACTTGCACAATTGGTGGCTGACTAAATACTTTTTTGCCCCACTGTATGTGAGGTTATTTTACCTTTAGTTGAATGCACTAATTGGATTGTAAGTCACACTGAATGAGAATGCTAAATGACTAAAATACTAAATGCAGTATTACTAAATATAATTCTCGATTGAACCATGCAGGTTCCCAGAGTTTGTCCGGGGCAGAGGGAGAGGTGAAGGTGAGGAAGAGGGCCCCCTGTAGGCTTGGCATGGTCACTGCAGCCAAGAAGCACCCAGAGTATCAGGACCAGTCAGAGGGGATGAGGAGGGCCGGCGGACCCAGGTCCCAGGAGCCTCGCCGGGAGAGCCTAGGGACCCGGGGCAGCCTCTACCGGAGGACCATGGGGCCGGTCACCTTCCCCACCACCAGTGAGAGGCTGAAGAGGGCCACACGCAAGAGCACCATGCTGAGGGGACCCATTAACAAGGTTAGTATTAAGGACGTCACCCTGCTCTCTTGGCGAGTACCGCTTCCTCCTGTTTCAGCTCATACCAAGGCTCTAACCCAGGACCTCTGTCTCACAAAGACACCTGACCACCCTCCTGTTTCAGCTCATACCAAGGCTCTAACCCAGGACTTCTGTCTCACAAAGACACCTGACCGCCCTCCTGTTTCAGCTCATACCAAGGCTCTAACCCAGGACCTCTGTCTCACAAAGACACCTGACCGCCTCCTGTTTCAGCTCATACTAAGGTTTCTAACCCAGGACTCCGTCTCACAAAGACACCTGACCGCTCCCTGCTCTTCAAGCTCATACCAAGGCTCTAACCCAGGACCTCTGTCTCACAAAGACACCTGACCGCCCTCCTGTTTCAGCTCATACCAAGGCTCTAACCCAGGACCTCTGTCTCACAAAGACACCTGACCGCCCTCCTGTTTCAGCTCATACCAAGGCTCTAACCCAGGACCTCTGTCTCACAAAGACACCTGACCGCCCTCCTGTTTCAGCTCATACCAAGGCTCTAACCCAGGACCTCTGTCTCACAAAGACACCTGACCACCCTCCTGTTTCAGCTCATACCAAGGCTCTAACCCAGGACCTCTGTCTCACAAAGACACCTGACCACCCTCCTGTTTCAGCTCATACCAAGGCTCTAACCCAGGACTCTCTGTCTCACAAAGACACCTGACCACCCTCCTGTTTCAGCTCATACCAAGGCTCTAACCCAGGACCTCTGTCTCACAAAGACACCTGACCGCCCTCCTGTTTCAGCTCATACCAAGGCTCTAACCCAGGACCTCTGTCTCACAAAGACACCTGACCACCCTCCTGTTTCAGCTCATACCAAGGCTCTAACCCAGGACCTCTGTCTCACAAAGACACCTGACCGCCCTCCTGTTTCAGCTCATACCAAGGCTCTAACCCAGGACCTCTGTCTCACAAAGACACCTGACCGCCCTCCTGTTTCAGCTCATACCAAGGCTCTAACCCAGGACCTCTGTCTCACAAAGACACCTGACCGCCCTCCTGTTTCAGCTCATACCAAGGCTCTAACCCAGGACCTCTGTCTCACAAAGACACCTGACCACCCTCCTGTTTCAGCTCATACCAAGGCTCTAAGCCAGGACTCCTGTCTCACAAAGACACCTGACCGCCCACCTGTTTCAGCTCATACCAAGGCTCTAACCCAGGACCTCTGTCTCACAAAGACACCTGACCGCCCTCCTGTTTCAGCTCATACCAAGGCTCTAACCCAGGACCTCTGTCTCACAAAGACACCTGACCGCCCTCCTGTTTCAGCTCATACCAAGGCTCTAACCCAGGACCTCTGTCTCACAAAGACACCTGACCGCCCTCCTGTTTCAGCTCATACCAAGGCTCTAACCCAGGACCTCTGTCTCCACACAAAGACACCTGACACCCTCCTGTTTCAGCTCATGCCAAGGCTCCTAACCCAGGACCTCTGTCTCCACAAAGACACCTGACCGCACTCCTGTTTCAGCTCCATACCAAGGCTCTAACTCAGGACCTCTGTCTCACAAAGACACCTGACCGCCCTCCTGTTTCAGCTCCTTACCAGGGCTCAACCCAGGACCTCCCCTGTCTCACAAAGACACCCTGACCACCCTCCTGTTTCAGCTCCTTACCAAGGCTCTAACCCCAGGACCTCTGTCTCACAAAAAGACACCCTGACCGCCCACCTGTTTCCAGCTCATACCAAGGCTCTAACCCAGGACCTCTGTCTCACAAAGACACCTGACCGCCCTCCTGTTTCAGCTCCTTCACCAAGGCTCTTAACCCAGGACCTCTGTCTCACAAAGACACCCTGACCGCCCTCCTGTTTCAGCTCATACCAAGGCTCTAACCCAGGACCTCTGTCTCACAAAGACACCTGACCCACCCTCCTGTTCCAGCTCATACCAGAGCTCTAACCCAGGACCTCTGTCTCACAAAGACACCTGACTACCCTCCTGTTTCCAGCTCATACCAAGGCTCTAACCCAGGACCCTCTGTCTCACAAAGACACCTGACCGCCCTCCTGTTTCAGCTCATACCAAGGCTCTAACCCAGGACCTCCCTGTCTCCACAAAGACACCTGACCACCCTCCTGTTTCAGCTCATACCAAGGCTCTAACCCAGGACCTCTGTCTCACAAAGACACCTGACCGCCCTCCTGTTTCAGCTCATACCAAGGCTCTAACCCAGGACCTCTGTCTCACAAAGACACCTGACCACCCTCCTGTTTCAGCTCATACCAAGGCTCTAACCCAGGACCTCTGTCTCACAAAGACACCTGACCGCCCTCCTGTTTCAGCTCATACCAAGGCTCTAACCCAGGACCTCTGTCTCACAAAGACACCTGACCACCCTCCTGTTTCAGCTCATACCAAGGCTCTAACCTAGGACCTCTGTCTCACAAAAGACACCTGACCGCCCACCTGTTTCAGCTCATACCAAGGCTCTAACCCAGGACCTCTGTCTCACAAAGACACTGACCGCCCTCTGTTTCAGCTCATACCAAGGCTCTAACCCAGGACCTCTGTCACAAAGACACCTGACCGCCCTCCTGTTTCAGCTCATACCAAGGCTCTAACCCAGGACCTCTGTCTCACATGTGACACCCTGACCGCCCTCCTGTTTCAGCTCATACCAAGGCTCTAACCCAGGACCTCTGTCTCACAAAGACACCTGACCACCCTCCTGTTTCAGCTCTCATACCAAGGCTCTAACCCAGGACCTCTGTCTCACAAAGACACCTGACCGCCCTCCTGTTTCAGCTCATGCAAGGTTAACCCAGGACCTCTGTCTCACAAAGACACCTGACCACCCTCCTGTTTCAGCTCATACCAAGGCTCTAACCCAGGACTTCTGTCTCACAAGACACTCTGAGCCCAGCCCTCCTGTTTCAGCTCATACCAAGGCTCTAACCCAGGACCTCTGTCTCACAAAGACACCTGACCACCCTCCTGTTTCAGCTCATACCAAGGCTCTAACCCAGGACCTCTGTCTCACAAAGACACCTGACCGCCCTCCTGTTTCAGCTCATACCAGGCTCTAACCTAGGACCTCTGTCTCCACAAAGACACCTGACCACCCTCCTGTTTCAGCTCATACCAAAGGCTCTAACTCAGGACCTCTGTCTCACAAAGACACCTGGCCGCCCCTCCTGTTTCAGCTCATACCAAGGCTCTAACCTTAGGACCTCTGTCTCATTGTAGACACCTGATCAAGCCCTCCTGTTTCAGCTCCTACCAGGCTCTAACTCAGGACCTCTGTCTCACAAAGACACCTGACCGCCCTCCTGTTCAGCTCATACCAAGGCTCTAACCCAGGACCTCTGTCTCACAAAGACACCTGACCGCCCTCCTGTTTCAGCTCATACCAAGGCTCTAACTCCCAGGACTCTGTCTCACAAAGACACCTGACCGCCTCCTGTTTCAGCTCATACAAAGACACCTGACCGCCCTCCTGTTTCAGCTCATACTAACCCAGGACCTCTGTCTCATAAAGACACCTGATCACCCTCCTGTTTCAGCTCATACCAAGGCTCTAACCAGGACCTCTGTCTCACAAAAAGACACCTGACCGCCCACCTGTTTCAGCTCATACCAAGGCTCTAACCCAGGACCTCTGTCTCACAAAGACACCTCTGTTTCAGCTCATACAACCCAGGACCTCTGTCTCACAAAGAGCACTGACCCCTCCTGTTTCAGCTCATGCCAAGGCTCTAACCCCAGGACCTCTGTCTCTCACAAAGACACCCTGACCGCCCTCCTGTTTCAGCTCATACCAAGGCTCTAACCCAGGACCTCTGTCTCACAAAGACACCTGACCGCCCTCCTGTTTCAGCTCATACCAAGGCTCTCAACTCCAGGACCTCTGTCTCTACAAAGACACCTGACCGCCCTCTGTTTCAGCTCTGCAAGGCTCTAACCAGGACCTCTGTCTCACAAGACACCTGACCACCCCTCCTGTTTCAGCTCATACCCAAGGCTCTAACCCAGGACCTCTGTCTCACAAAGACCCTGACCACCCTCCTGTTTCAGCTCATACCAAGGCTCTAACCCAGGACTTCTGTCTCACAAAGACACCTGACCGCCCTCCTGTTTCAGCTCATACCAAGGCTCTAACCCAGACCTCTGTCTCACAAAGACACCTGACCGCCCTCCTGTTCAGCTCATACTCTAACCCAAGACCTCTGTCTCACAAAGACACCTAACCCTCCTGTTTCCCTCTGTCTCACAAAGACACCTGACCGCCTCTCCTGTTTCAGCTCATACCAAGGCTCTAACCCAGGACCTCTGTCTCACAAAGACACCTGACCGCCCTCCTGTTTCAGCTCATACCAAGGCTCTAACCCAGGACCTCTGTCTCACAAAGACACCTGACCGCCCTCCTGTTTCAGCTCATACCAAGGCTCTAACCCAGGACCTCTGTCTCACAAAGACACCTGACCGCCCTCCTGTTTCAGCTCATACCAAGGCTCTAACCCAGGACCTCTGTCTCACAAAGACACCTGACCACCCTCCTGTTTCAGCTCATACCAAGGCTCTAACCCAGGACCTCTGTCTCACAAAGACACCTGACCACCCTCCTGTTTCAGCTCATACCAAGGCTCTAACCCAGGACCTCTGTCTCACAAAGACACCTGACCACCCTCCTGTTTCAGCTCATACCAAGGCTCTAACCCAGGACCTCTGTCTCACAAAGACACCTGACCGCCCTCCTGTTTCAGCTCATACCAAGGCTCTAACCCAGGACCTCTGTCTCACAAAGACACCTGACCGCCCTCCTGTTTCAGCTCATACCAAGGCTCTAACCCAGGACCTCTGTCTCACAAAGACACCTGACCGCCCTCCTGTTTCAGCTCATACCAAGGCTCTAACCCAGGACCTCTGTCTCACAAAGACACCTGACCGCCCTCCTGTTTCAGCTCATACCAAGGCTCTAACCCAGGACCTCTGTCTCACAAAGACACCTGACCACCCTCCTGTTTCAGCTCATACCAAGGCTCTAACCCAGGACCTCTGTCTCACAAAGACACCTGACCGCCCTCCTGTTTCCAGCTCATACCAAGGCTCTAACCCAGGACCTCTGTCTCACAAAGACACCTGACCGCCCTCCTGTTTCAGCTCATACCAAGGCTCTAACCCAGGACCTCTGTCTCACAAAGACACCTGACCGCCCTCCTGTTTCAGCTCATACCAAGGCTCTAACCCAGGACCTCTGTCTCACAAAGACACCTGACCGCCCCTCCTGTTTCAGCTCATACCAAGGCTCTAACCCAGGACCTCTGTCTCACAAAGACACCTGACCGCCCTCCTGTTTCAGCTCATACCAAGGCTCTAACCCAGGACCTCTGTCTCACAAAGACACCTGACCGCCCTCCTGTTTCAGCTCATACCAAGGCTCTAACCCAGGACCTCTGTCTCACAAAGACACCTGACCACCCTCCTGTTTCAGCTCATACCAAGGCTCTAACCCAGGACCTCTGTCTCACAAAGACACCTGACCGCCCTCCTGTTTCAGCTCATACCAAGGCTCTAACCCAGGACCTCTGTCTCACAAAGACACCTGACCGCCCTCCTGTTTCAGCTCATACCAAGGCTCCTAACCCAGGACCTCTGTCTCACAAAGACACCTGACCACCTCTCCTGTTTCAGCTCATACCAAGGCTCTAACCCAGGACCTCTGTCTCACAAAGACACCTGACCGCCCTCCTGTTTCAGCTCATACCAAGGTCTCTAACCCAGGACCTCTGTCTCACAAAGACACCTGACCGCCCTCCTGTTTCAGCTCATACCAAGGCTCTAACCCAGGACCTCTGTCTCACAAAGACACCTGACCGCCCTCCTGTTTCAGCTCATACCAAGGCTCTAACCCAGGACCTCTGTCTCACAAAGACACCTGACCGCCCTCCTGTTTCAGCTCATACCAAGGCTCTAACCCAGGACCTCTGTCTCACAAAGACACCTGACCGCCCTCCTGTTTCAGCTCATACCAAGGCTCTAACCCAGGACCTCTGTCTCACAAAGACACCTGACCGCCCTCCTGTTTCAGCTCATACCAAGGCTCTAACCCAGGACCTCTGTCTCACAAAGACACCTGACCGCCCTCCTGTTTCCAGCTCATACCAAGGCTCTAACCCAGGACCTCTGTCTCACAAAGACACCTGACCGCCCTCCTGTTTCAGCTCATACCAAGGCTCTAACCCAGGACCTCTGTCTCACAAAGACACTGACCAC
>NW_027036505.1:0-14495 GCF_034236695.1 Oncorhynchus nerka | reverse complement strand
CACTGTACTGAGTAGGGACTGTACTGTGTCTTACTGTCTGAGTAGGGCTGTACTGTGTCTTACTGTCTGAGTAGGGCTGTACTGTGTCTTACTGTCTGAGTAGGGCTGTACTGAGTAGGGCTGTACTGTGTCTTACTGTCTGAGTAGGGCTGTACTGTGTCTTACTGGTCTGAGTAGAATTGTACTGTGTCTACTGTCTGAGTAGGGCTGTACTGAGTAGGGCTGTACTGTGTCTGATTGTCTGAGTAGGACTGTACTGTGTCTTACTGTCTGAGTAGGGCTGTACTGTGTCTTACTGTCTGAGTAGGACTGTACTGTGTCTTACTGTCTGAGTAGGACTGTACTGTGTCTTACTGTCTGAGTAGGACTGTACTGAGTAGGGCTGTACTGAGTAGGGCTGTACTGTGTCTTACTGTCTGAGTAGGGCTGTACTGTGTCTTACTGTCTGAGTAGGGCTGTACTGAGTAGGGCTGTACTGTGTCTCACTGTCTGAGTAGGGCTGTACTGAGTAGGGCTGTACTGTGTCTCACTGTCTGAGTAGGGCTGTACTGTGTCTTACTGTCTGAGTAGGACTGTACTGTGTCTTACTGTCTGAGTAGGGCTGTACTGAGTAGGGCTGTACTGAGTAGGGCTGTACTGTGTACTGAGTAGGGCTGTACTGAGTAGGGCTGTACTGGGCTGTACTGTGTCTTACTGTCTGAGTAGGGCTGTACTTTCGTGTCTTACTGTCTGAGTAGGGCTGTACTGAGTAGGGCTGTACTGTGCTGACTGTCTGGAGTAGGGCTGTACTGTCTTACTGTCTGAGTAGGGCTGTACTGTGTCTTACTGTCTGAGTAGGGCTGTACTGAGTAGGGCTGTACTGTGTCTTACTGTCTGAGTAGGGCTGTACTGTGTCTTACTGTCTGAGTAGGGCTGTACTGAGTAGGGCTGTACTGTGTCTGACTGTCTGAGTAGGGCTGTACTGTGTCTTACTGTCTGAGTAGGGCTGTACTGAGTAGGGCTGTACTGAGTAGGGCTGTACTGAGTAGGGCTGTACTGAGTAGGGCTGTACTGTGTCTTACTGTCTGAGTAGGGCTGTACTGAGTAGGGCTGTACTGTTTCTTACTGTCTGAGTAGGGCTGTACTGAGTAGGGCTGTACTGTGTCTTACTGTCTGAGTAGGGCTGTACTGAGTAGGGCTGTACTGAGTAGGGCTGTACTGTGTCTTACTGTCTGAGTAGGGCTGTACTGAGTAGGGCTGTACTGTGTCTGACTGTCTGAGTAGGGCTGTACTGAGTAGGGCTGTACTGAGTAGGGCTGTACTGAGTAGGGCTGTACTGTGTCTGACTGTCTGAGTAGGGCTGTACTGTGTCTTACTGTCTGAGTAGGGCTGTACTGAGTAGGGCTGTACTGTGTCTGACTGTCTGAGTAGGGCTGTACTGAGTAGGGCTGTACTGTGTCTGACTGTCTGAGTAGGGCTGTACTGTGTCTTACTGTACTGAGTAGGGCTGTACTGAGTAGGGCTGTACTGAGTAGGGCTGTACTGTGTCTTACTGTCTGAGTAGGGCTGTACTGTGTCTTACTGTCTGAGTAGGGCTGTACTGAGTAGGGCTGTACTGAGTAGGGCTGTACTGTGTCTTACTGTCTGAGTAGGGCTGTACTGAGTAGGGCTGTACTGAGTAGGGCTGTACTGAGTAGGGCTGTACTGTGTCTGACTGTCTGAGTAGGGCTGTAATGTGTCTTACTGTACTGAGTAGGGCTGTACTGAGTAGGGCTGTACTGTGTCTTACTGTCTGAGTAGGGCTGTACTGTGTCTTACTGTCTGAGTAGGGCTGTAATGTGTCTTACTGTCTGAGTAGGGCTGTACTGTGTCTTACTGTACTGAGTAGGGCTGTACTGTGTCTGACTGTCTGAGTAGGGCTGTACTGTGTCTTACTGTCTGAGTAGGGCTGTACTGAGTAGGGCTGTACTGTGTCTGACTGTCTGAGTAGGGCTGTACTGTGTCTTACTGTCTGAGTAGGGCTGTACTGTGTCTTACTGTCTGAGTAGGGCTGTACTGAGTAGGGCTTACTGAGTAGGGCTGTACTGAGGTGGGGCTGTACTGTGTCTTACTGTCTGAGTAGGGCTGTACTGTGTCTCACTGTCTGAGTAGGGCTGTACTGTGTCTTACTGTCTGAGTAGGGCTGTACTGTGTCTTACTGTCTGAGTAGGACTGTACTGTGTCTTACTGTCTGAGTAGGACTGTACTGAGTAGGGCTGTAATGTAGGGCTGTACTGAGTAGGGCTGTACTGAGTAGGGCTGTACTGTGTTCTTACTGTCTGAGAGTAGGACTGTACTGTGTCTTACTGTCTGAGTAGGCTGTACTGTGTCTTACTGTCTGAGTAGGGCTGTACTGAGTAGGGCTGTACTGTGTCTTACTGTCTGAGTAGGGCTGTACTGTGTCTTACTGTCTGAGTAGGGCTGTAATGTGTCTTACTGTCTGAGTAGGGCTGTACTGTGTCTAACTGTCTGAAAGAGGGCTGTACTGTGTCTTACTGTCTGAGTAGGACTGTACTGTGTCTTACTGTCTGAGTAGGCTGTACTGTGTCTTACTGTCTGAGTAGGGCTGTAATGTGTCTTACTGTCTGAGTAGGGGCTGTACTGTGTCTTACTGTCTGAGTAGGGCTGTACTGTGTCTTACTGTCTGAGTAGGGCTGTACTGAGTAGGGGTACTGTGTCTTACTGTCTGGAGTCTGTACTGTGTCTCACTGTCTGAGTAGGGCTGTACTGAGCAGTCTCTTACTGTCTGAGTAGGGCTGTACTGTGTCTTACTGTCTTATAGGGCTGTACTGTGTCTTACTGTCTGAGTAGGGCTGTACTGAGTAGGGCTGTACTACTGTCTGAGTAGGGCTGTACTGAGTAGGGCTGTACTGAGTAGGGCTGTACTGGAGTAGGGCTGTACTGTGTCTTACTGTCTGAGTAGGGCTGTACTGTGTCTTACTGTGCCTGTCTGAGTAGGGCTGTACTGTGTCTTACTGTCTGAGTAGGACTGTACTGTGTCTTACTGTCTGAGTAGGGCTGTACTGTGTCTTACTGTCTGAGTAGGGCTGTACTGTGTCTTACTGTCTGAGTAGGGGCTGTACTGTGTCTGAGTAGGGCTGTACTGTGTCTTACTGTCTAGTAGGGCTGTACTGAGTAGGGCTGTACTGTGTCTTACTGTCTGAGTAGGGCTGTACTGTGTCTTACTGTCTGAGTAGGACTGTACTGTGTCTTACTGTCTGAGTAGGGCTGTACTGTGTCTTACTGTCTGATTAGGGCTGTACTGAGTAGGGCTGTACTGAGTAGGGCTGTACTTACTGTCTGAGTAGGGCTGTACTGTGTCTTACTGTCTGAGTAGGGCTGTACTGTGTCTTACTGTCTGAGTAGGGCTGTACTGTGTCTTGTCTGGAGGGGCTGTACTGTGTCTTACTGTCTGAGTAGGGACTGTAGAGTAGGGCTGTACTGTGTCTGTACTGTCTGAGTAGGGCTGTACTGAGTAGGGCTGTACTGAGTAGGGCTGTACTGTCTTACTGTCTGAGTAGGGCTGTACTGTGTCTTACTGTCTGAGTAGGGCTGTACTGTGTCTTACTGTCTGAGTAGGGCTGTACTGAGTAGGGCTGTACTGTGTCTTACTGTCTGAGTAGGGCTGTACTGAGTAGGGCTGTACTGTGTCTTACTGTCTGAGTAGGGCTGTACTGAGTAGGGCTGTACTGAGTAGGGCTGTACTGAGTAGGGCTGTACTGTGTCTTACTGTCTGAGTAGGGCTGTACTGTGTCTTACTGTCTGAGTAGGACTGTACTGTGTCTTACTGTCTGAGTAGGGCTGTACTGTGTCTTACTGTCTGAGTAGGGCTGTACTGTGTCTTACTGTCTGAGTAGGGCTGTAATGTGTCTTACTGTCTGAGTAGGGCTGTACTGTGTCTTACTGTCTGAGTAGGGCTGTACTGTGTCTTACTGTCTGAGGGCTGTACTGTGTCTTACTGTCTGAGTAGGGCTGTACTGTGTCTTACTGTCTGAGTAGGGCTGTAATGTGTCTTACTGTCTGAGTAGGGCTGTACTGTGTCTTACTGTACTGAGTGGGCTGTACTGTGTCTTACTGTCTGAGTAGGGCTGTACTGTGTAGGGCTTACTGTGTCTTACTGTCTGAGTAGGGCTGTACTGTGTCTGACTGTCTGAGTAGGGCTGTGTCTTACTGTCTGGGCTGTACTGTCTTACTGTCTGAGTAGGGCTGTACTGTGTCTTACTGTCTGAGTAGGGCTGTACTGTGTCTCACTGTCTGAGTAGGGCTGTACTGAGTAGGGCTGTACTGTGTCTTACTGTCTGAGTAGGGCTGTACTGTGTCTCACTGTCTGAGTAGGGCTGTACTGTGTCTTAGTAGGGGCTGTACTGTGTCTTACTGTCTGAGTAGGACTGTACTGTAGGGCTGTACTGTGTCTTTACTGTCTGAGTAGGGCTGTACTGTGTAGGGCTGTCTGAGTAGGGCTGTACTGTGTCTTACTGTCTGAGTAGGGCTGTACTGTGTCTTACTGTCTGAGTAGGGCTGTACTGTGTCTTACTGTCTGAGTAGGGCTGTACTGAGTAGGGCTGTACTGTGTCTCACTGTCTGAGTAGGGCTGTACTGAGTAGGGCTGTACTGAGTAGGGCTGTACTGTCTTACTGTCTGAGTAGGGCTGTACTGTGTCTTACTGTCTGAGTAGGGCTGTACTGTGTCTTACTGTCTGAGTAGGGCTGTACTGTGTCTTACTGTCTGAGTAGGGCTGTACTGTGTCTTACTGTCTGTGTCTTACTGTACTGAGTAGGGCTGTACTGAGTAGGGCTGTACTGTGTCTTTACTGTCTGAGTGGGGCTGGGGTAATGTGTCTTACTGTCTGAGTAGGGCTGTACTGTGTCTTACTGTCTGAGTAGGCTGTACTGTGTCTTACTGTCTGAGTAGGGCTGTACTGAGTAGGGCTGTACTGTGTCTTACTGTCTGAGTAGGGCTGTACTGTGTCTCACTGTCTGAGTAGGGCTGTACTGTGTCTTACTGTCTGAGTAGGGCTGTACTGTGTCTTACTGTCTGAGTAGGGCTGTACTGTGTCTTACTGTCTGAGTAGGGCTGTACTGAGTAGGGCTGTACTGTGTCTCACTGTCTGAGTAGGGCTGTACTGAGTAGGGCTGTACTGTGTCTTACTGTCTGAGTAGGGCTGTACTGAGTAGGGCTGTACTGAGTAGGGCTGTACTGAGTAGGGCTGTACTGTGTCTTACTGTCTGAGTAGGGCTGTACTGAGTAGGGCTGTACTGTGTCTTACTGTCTGAGTAGGGCTGTACTGTGTCTTACTGTCTGAGTAGGACTGTACTGTGTCTTACTGTCTGAGTAGGGCTGTACTGTGTCTTACTGTCTGAGTAGGGCTGTACTGTGTCTTACTGTCTGAGTAGGGCTGTACTGAGTAGGGCTGTGCTGTGTCTTACTGTCTGAGTAGGGCTGTACTGAGTAGGGCTGTACTGTGTCTTACTGTCTGAGTAGGGCTGTACTGTGTCTTACTGTCTGAGTAGGGCTGTACTGTGTCTTACTGTCTGAGTAGGGCTGTACTGTGTCTTACTGTCTGAGTAGGGCTGTACTGTGTCTTACTGTCTGAGTAGGGCTGTACTGAGTAGGGCTGTACTGAGTAGGGCTGTACTGAGTAGGGCTGTACTGTGTCTTACTGTCTGAGTAGGGCTGTACTGTGTCTTACTGTCTGAGTAGGGCTGTACTGTGTCTTACTGTCTGAGTAGGGCTGTACTGTGTCTTACTGTCTGAGTAGGACTGTACTGTGTCTTACTGTCTGAGTGGGGCTGTACTGAGTAGGGCTGTACTGTGTCTTACTGTCTGAGTAGGGCTGTACTGTGTCTTACTGTCTGAGTAGGGCTGTACTGTGTCTTACTGTCTGAGTAGGGCTGTACTGTGTCTTACTGTCTGAGTAGGACTGTACTGTGTCTTACTGTCTGAGTGGGGCTGTACTGAGTAGGGCTGTACTGAGTAGGGCTGTACTGTGTCTTACTGTCTGAGTAGGGCTGTACTGTGTCTTACTGTCTGAGTAGGGCTGTACTGTGTCTCACTGTCTGAGTAGGGCTGTACTGAGTAGGGCTGTACTGTGTCTTACTGTCTGAGTAGGGCTGTACTGAGTAGGGCTGTACTGTGTCTTACTGTCTGAGTAGGGCTGTACTGAGTAGGGCTGTACTGAGTAGGGCTGTACTGTGTCTTACTGTACTGAGTAGGGCTGTACTGTGTCTTACTGTCTGAGTAGGGCTGTACTGAGTAGGGCTGTGCTGTGTCTTACTGTCTGAGTAGGGCTGTACTGTGTCTTACTGTCTGAGTAGGGCTGTACTGTGTCTTACTGTCTGAGTAGGGCTGTACTGTGTCTTACTGTACTGAGTAGGGCTGTACTGTGTCTTACTGTCTGAGTAGGGCTGTACTGAGTAGGGCTGTGCTGTGTCTGTACTGTCTTACTGTCTGAGTAGGGCTGTACTGTGTCTTACTGTCTGAGTAGGACTGTACTGTGTCTTACTGTCTGAGTAGGGCTGTACTGTGTCTCACTGGGCTGTACTGTGTCTTACTGTCTGAGTAGGGCTGTACTGTGTCTTACTGTCTGAGTAGGGCTGTACTGAGTAGGGCTGTACTGTGTCCTACTGTCTGAGTAGGGCTGTACTGTGTGTACTTAGGCTGTACTGAGTAGGGCTGTACTGTGTCTTACTGTCTGAGTAGGGCTGTACTGAGTAGGGCTGAGTAGGGTTTGGTCTTACTGTCTGAGTAGGGCTGTACTGTGTCTTACTGTCTGAGTAGGGCTGTACTGAGTAGGGCTGTACTGTGTCTTACTGTTTCGAGTAGGGGCTGTACTGAGTAGGGCTGTACTGTGTCTTACTGTCTGAGTAGGGCTGTACTGTGTCTTACTGTACTGAGTAGGACTGTACTGTGTCTTACTGTCTGAGTAGGACTGTACTGTGTCTTACTGTCTGAGTAGGCTGTACTGAGTAGGGCTGTCTGAGTAGGGCTGTACTGTGTAGGGCTGTACTGTCTTAGGGCTGTACTGAGTAGGGCTGTACTGAGTAGGGCTGTACTGTGTCTTACTGTCTGAGTAGGGCTGTACTGTGTCTTACTGTCTGAGTAGGGCTGTACTGTGTTCTCCAGGTATGTCCAGTCTGACGTCTGCTCTTCCAGCTCCGCCCTCACTCTGACGTTGTAATTCTTTAAAGGTCCTCCAGCGGAATGTCCAGGGGGCACGCCATGGCAACCGGGTTGCTGCAGTTACAGGGTTGCAACCATGACTCACTACATCACAAGAGGACACATCATCACTTATCCTCCCTCTCTCTCTCTCTCTCTCTCTCCTTTTCTCCTTCACTCTCTCTTTTCTCTCTCCTTCACTCTCTCTCTCTCCTTCTCTCCTTCACTCTCTCTCTCCTTCTCTCCTTCACTCTCTCTCTTTTCTCTCTCCTTCACTCTCTCTCCTCCTTCTCTTCTTCACTCTCTCTCTCCTTCTCTCCTTCACTCTCTCTCTCCTTCTCTCCTTCACTCTCTCTCTCCTTCTCTCCTTCACTCTCTCTCTCTCTTCTCTTCTTCACTCTCTCTCTCCTTCTCTCCTTCTCTCTCTCTCCTTCTCTTCTCCTTCACTCTCTCTCTCCTTCTCTCCTTCACTCTCTCTCTTTCTCTCTCTCCTTCACTCTCTCTCTCCTTCTCTCCTTCCCTCCCTCTCTCCTTCTCTCCTTCACTCTCCTTCACTCTCTCTCTTTTTCTCTCTCCTTCACTCT
Organism: Oncorhynchus nerka; assembly: GCF_034236695.1. Classification (NCBI taxonomy): domain Eukaryota; kingdom Metazoa; phylum Chordata; class Actinopteri; order Salmoniformes; family Salmonidae; genus Oncorhynchus; species Oncorhynchus nerka. The sequence continues at coordinate 6,735 of NW_027036505.1, read as the reverse complement.
CTCTCTCCTTCTCTTCTTCACTCTCTCTCTCCTTCTCTCCTTCACTCTCTCTCTCTCCTTCTCTTCTTCACTCTCTCTCTCCTTCTCTAATTCACTCTCTCTCTCCTTCTCTCCTTCACTCTCTCTCTCCTTCTCTCCTTCACTCTCTCTCTCCTTCTCTCCTTCACTCTCTCTCTCCTTCACTCTCTCACACTTTCTTTCAATCCCTCCACCTCATCATGCTTTTGCTCTACTTATCACATTCTCTTCTTATCCCTGTACCCCATCCAGTCATCCAGCCATCCAACCATCCATCCAGTCATCCAGCCATCCAACCATCCATCCAGTCATCCAGTTATCCAACCATCCATCCAGTCATCCAGCCATCCATCCAGTCATCCATCCAGTCATCCAGTCATCCAGCCATCCAACCATCCATCCAGTCATCCAGCCATCCATCCAGTCATCCATCCAGTCATCCAGTCATCCAGCCATCCAACCATCCATCCAGTCATCCAGCCATCCAACCATCCAGCCATCCAACCATCCAGTCATCCAGCCATCCAACCATCCAGCCATCCAGTCATCTAGCCATCCATCCAGTCATCCAGCCATCTAGTCATCTAGTCATCCAGCCATCCAGCCATCCAGCCATCCATCCAGTCATCCAGCCATCTAGTCATCTAGTCATCCAGCCATCCAGCCATCCATCCAGCCATCCAGTCATCCAGCCATCCAGTCATCCAGCCATCTAGTCATCTAGTCATCCAGTCATCCAGTCATCCAGTCATCCAGTCATCCAGTCATCCAGCCATCTAGTCATCCAGCCATCTAGTCATCCAGCCATCCAGTCATCTAGTCATCCAGCTCTCCAGTCATCTAGCCATCCAGTCATCTAGTCATCCAGTCATCCAGCCATCCAGCTATCCAGTCATCTAGTCATCCAGTCATCCAGTCAGTCCAGCTATCTAGTCATCTAGTCATCTAGTCATCCAGCCATCTAGTCATCTAGTCATCCAGTCATCCAGCCATCCAGCCATCTAGTCATCCAGCCATCTAGTCATCTAGGCATCCAGTCATCCAGCCATCCAGTCATCCAGCCATCCAGTCATCTAGTCATCTAGTCATCCAGTCATCCAGCCATCCAGCCATCCAGTCATCCAGTCATCTAATCATCTAGTCATCCAGTCATCTAGTCATCCAGTCATCCAGCCATCTAGTCATCCAGCCATCTAGTCATCATAGCCAGTCCAGTCATCCAGCCATCCAGTCATCCAGCCATCTAGTCATCTAGTCATCCAGCCATCCAGTCATCCAGCCATCCAGTCATCCAGCCATCCAGGTCATCTAGTCATCCAGTCATCCAGTCATCCAGCCACCTAGTCATCATCCATTCAGTTAAGGAGTAAACATCAGTCATCTCGTCATCATGTCATCCAGTCATCCAAACCATCCAGCAATCAGTCATAGTCATCATCCATCTAGGAGAGTCTCATCCACCCAGCTATCTAGTCATCTAGTCATCCAGTCATCCAACCATCCAGCCATCCAGTCATCCAGTCATCCAGTCATCCAGCCATCTAGTCATCTAGGGGTCATCCAGTCATCCAGTCATCCAGTCATCCAGTCAGAGTCATCCAGCCATCTAGTCATCCAGCCATCTAGTCATCCAGCCATCCAGTCATCTAGTCATCCAGTCATCTAGTCATCTAGCCATCCAGTCATCTAGTCATCCAGTCATCCAGCCATCCAGCCCATCCAGAATCATCTAGTCATCCAGTCATCCAGTAAACCAGCCATCTAGTCATCTAGTCATCTAGTCATCCAGCCATCTAGTCATCTAGTCATCTAGTCATCATAGCCATTAAGCCATCTAGTAATCCAGCCATCTAGGAATCATCTAGGCATCATAGTCATCCAGCCATCCAGGGTAAACAGCTCTAGTCATCTAGTCATCATAGTCATCTAGTCATTCAGCCATCCAGCTCTAATCATCTAGTCATCATAATCATCCTTAGGGTCATCTGGTCATCTAGTCATCTAGTCATCATAGCCATCCAGCCATCTAGTCATCCAGCCATCTAGTCATCCAGCCATCCAGTCATCCAGCCATCCAGTCATCCAGCTCTAATCATCTAGTCATCATAGCCATCCAGTCATCCAGCCATCCCAGTCATCCAGCCATCCAATCATCTAGTCATCCAGTCATCTAGTCATCCAGCTACCCAGTCATCCATCCATCCAGTCATCTAGTCATTCAGTCATCTAGTCATCCTGTCATCCAGTCATCCAAACATCCAGCAATCCAGTCATCCAGTCATCATCCATTCAGTCAGAGGGTAATCCACCCAGCCATCTAGTCATCTAGTCATCCAGTCATCCAGCCATCCAGCCATCCAGTCATCAGTCATCCAGTACAGCCCTCCCTCTCCTTGGGAATCATCTAGTCATCTCCTTTTTCTTCACTCTCTCTCTCTCCCTTCACTCTCTCTCCTTCTCTCCTTCATCATTCTTTTCTCCTTCACTCTCTCTCCTTCTCTCCTTCATCTCTCTCTCCTTCTCTCCTTCCTCTCTCTCTCCTTTTCTCCTCCTCATCTCTCTCTCCTTCTCTTCTTCTTTAAACTTCTCTCCTCATCTAGTCATCTTTCTCTCCTAGAGGTCTCTCTCCTTCCTCTTCACTTCTCATCTCCTTCTCTCCTTCCTCCTCTCTCCTTTAGGAAGATCATCTAGTCATCATAGAGGTTAAGGAGAGGACTAAACTCTGGGAATCTCTTCACTTCATAGAGAGTTTTTCTCTCTCACTTCTCTCCTTCCTTCACTCTCTCCTTCCTAATTCAGGAGAGGTAAACAGCTTCTCCTTCATCTCTCTCATCTTCCTCAACAGCTGGGAATCATCTAGTCATCATCACTTTTCACTTTCACACTTTCTCAATCCCCACCTCATCATGCTTTTGCTCTACTTATCACAGCTCTTCTTATCCCTGTACATCCAGTCATCCAGTTATCCAACCATCCATCCAGTCATCCAGAATCCATCCAGTCATCCATCCAGTCATCCAGTCATCCAGCATCCATGGGAATCCATCCAGTCATCCATCCAGTCATCCATCCAGTCAGGGGGTCACACAGCTCCAACCATCCATCCAGTCATCCAGCCTTTCCAACCATCCAACCATCCAACCATCCAGCCATCCAACCATCCAGCCATCCAGCCAGTCATCCAGCCATCCAGTCATCCGCAGCCATCCATCCAGTCATCCAGCCATCTAGTCATCTAGTCATCCAGCCATCCAGCCATCCATCCAGTCATCCAGCCATCTAGTCATCTAGTCATCCAGCCATCCAGCCATCCAGCCATCCATCCAGTCATCCAGCCATCTAATCATCTAGTCATCCAGCCATCCAGGAGATCCATCCAGTCATCCAGCCATCCAGTCATCCAGCCATCCAGTCATCCAGTCATCCAGTCATCCAGCCATCTAGTCATCATAGTCATCAGCCATCCAGCTGGGAATCATCTAGTCATCCAGCCATCCAGTCATCCAGCCATCCAGTCATCCAGTCATCCAGTCATCCAGCCATCTAGTCATCTAGTCATCCAGTCATCCAGGTCATCCAGTCATCCAGTCATCCAGCCATCCAGCCATCTAGTCATCCAGCCATCTAGTCATCCAGGAGAGTCATCTAGTCATCTAGTCATCATAGTCAGGTTAGCCATCTGTGTAAACAGCTAGGGAATCATCAGTCATCTGCCATCCAGCCATTCAGTCATCTAGTCATCCAGTCATCCAGTCATCCAGCCATCTAGTCATCTAGTCATCATAGAGGTTAAGGAGAGCCATCTAGTCATCTAGTCATCTAGTCATCATAGCCATTAAGCCAATTTTAGTCATCCAGCTGCTAGTCATCTAGGCATCCAGTCATCAGTCATAGCCATCTAGTCATCCAAACATCTACCAGTCATCTAGTCATCTAGTCATCATAGAGTCAAGGAGCCATCCAGCCATCTGGGATCCAGTCATCTAGTCATCTAGTCATCTAGTCAGTCTAGGATCTAGTCATCAGCCATCTAGTCATCTAGTCATCTAGTCATCCAGCCATCCAGTCATCCAGCCATCCAGTCATCCAGCCATCTAGTCATCTAGTCATCCAGCCATCCAGTCATAAACAGCTCATCCAGTCATCTAGTCATCCAGTCAGAGGTTAAGGAGTCAGGGGTCATCCATCCATCAGTCATCTATCATCCAGTTAGAAATTTTAGCCATCTAGTCATCATTCAGATCGTAGTCATTCAGTCATCTATCTATCTAGTCATCCATCCATCCAGCTATCCAGTCATTTAGTCATCAGCTGGGAATCATCTAACCATCAGTAGATCTAGTCATCCAGTCATCCAGCCATCTAGTCATCTAGTCATCCAGTCATCCAGTCATCCAGTCATCCCAGCCATCCAGTCATCCAGCCATCTAGTCATCCAGCCATCTAGTCATCCAGTCATCCAGTCATCTAGTCATCCAGTCCAGTCATCTAGCCATCCAGTCATCCATCCAGTCATCCAGCCATCCAGCCATCCAGTCATCTAGTCATCCAGTCATCCAGTCATCCAGCCATCTAGGGGTAAACCATCTCTAGTCAAGTCATCCAGTCATCCAGCCATCCAGCCATCTAGTCATCCAGCCATCTAGGAATCATCTAGTCATCTAGTCATCCAGTCATCCAGTCATAAAGCCATCCAGTCATCTAGTCATCTAGTCATCCAGTCATCCAGCCATCCAGCCATCCAGTCATCCAGTCATCTAATCATCTAGTCATCCAGTCATCTAGTCATCCAGTCATCCAGCCATCCAGCCATCAGTCATCCAGCCATCTAGTCATTCAGCCATCTAGTCATTAAGCCAGAGTCAAACATCTGGGAATCATCTAGTCATCCAGTCATTCAGTCAGGGTAAACAGCTATCCATCATCCAGTCATTCAGCCATCCAACCATCCAGTCATCCAGTCATTCAATCATCTAGTCATCATGCCATCTAGTTGGGTAAACTAGCTCACATCCAGTCATCCAACCATCAGCAATTCAGTTATTCAGTCATCTATCTATCTATTCATCTAGTCATTCACTCTAGCTATCTAGTTATTTCCAGTTTATCTAGTCAGTCTAACTATCTTAGCCATTCAGTCATTCCAGTCATCCCAGTACAGCCTCTTCCTCTCGTCTACTTCTCTCTTTCTTTTTTTCTTCTCCTTCACTTCCTTTCTTCTCCTTCTCTTCTTCACTCTCTCTCTCCTTCTCTCCTTCACTCTCTCTCTCCTTCTCTCCTTCACTCTCTCTCTCCTTTTCTCCTTCACTCTCTCTCTCCTTCTCTTCTTCACTCTCTCTCTCCTTCTCTCCTTCACTCTCTCTCTCCTTCTCTTCTTCACTCTCTCTCTCCTTCTCTAATTCACTCTCTCTCTCCTTCTCTCCTTCACTCTCTCTCTCCTTCTCTCCTTCACTCTCTCTCCTTCTCTCTTTCACGCTCTCTCTCCTTCACTCTCTCACACTTTCTTTCAATCCCTCCACCTCATCATGCTTTTGCTCTACTTATCACATTCTCTTCTTATCCCTGTACCCCATCCAGTCATCCAGTTATCCAACCATCCATCCAGTCATCCAGCCATCCATCCAGTCATCCATCCAGTCATCCAGTCATCCAGCCATCCATCCAACCATCCATCCAGTCATCCATCCAGTCATCCATCCAGTCATCCAGTCATCCAGCCATCCAACCATCCATCCAGTCATCCAGCCTTCCAACCATCCAACCATCCAACCATCCAGCCATCCAACCATCCAGCCATCCAGCCAGTCATCCAGCCATCCAGTCATCCAGCCATCCATCCAGTCATCCAGCCATCTAGTCATCTAGTCATCCAGCCATCCAGCCATCCATCCAGTCATCCAGCCATCTAGTCATCTAGTCATCCAGCCATCCAGCCATCCAGCCATCCATCCAGTCATCCAGCCATCTAATCATCTAGTCATCCAGCCATCCAGCCATCCATCCAGTCATCCAGCCATCCAGTCATCCAGCCATCCAGTCATCCAGTCATCCAGTCATCCAGCCATCTAGTCATCTAGTCATCCAGCCATCCAGCCATCCAGTCATCTAGTCATCCAGCCATCTAGTCATCTAGTCATCCAGTCATCCAGTCATCCAGTCATCCAGTCATCCAGTCATCCAGCCATCTAGTCATCCAGCCATCTAGTCATCCAGCCATCCAGTCATCTAGTCATCTAGTCATCCAGTCATCTAGTCATCCAGTCATCTAGTCATCTAGCCATCCAGTCATCTAGTCATCCAGTCATCCAGCCATCCAGCCATCCAGTCATCTAGTCATCCAGTCATCCAGTCATCCAGCCATCTAGTCATCTAGTCATCTAGTCATCCAGCCATCTAGTCATCTAGTCATCCAGTCATCCAGCCATCCAGCCATCTAGTCATCCAGCCATCTAGTCATCTAGGCATCCAGTCATCCAGTCATCCAGCCATCCAGTCATCCAGCCATCCAGTCATCTAGTCATCTAGTCATCCAGTCATCCAGCCATCCAGCCATCCAGTCATCCAGTCATCTAGTCATCTAGTCATCCAGTCATCTAGTCATCCAGTCATCCAGCCATCCAGCCATCTAGTCATCCAGCCATCTAGTCATCCAGCCATCCAGTCATCCAGCCATCCAGTCATCCAGCCATCTAGTCATCTAGTCATCCAGCCATCCAG
>NW_027036504.1:0-14491 GCF_034236695.1 Oncorhynchus nerka | reverse complement strand
GGTCATAGATCTGAACTCATTACCGGTGTTTTGGAAAGTTGTTGAATTATACTTTCTGTGCATATATGGTATCACATTCCTACTGGCGAAGGACCAACTGCGAGGAGTACAGCAGTGAAATGCGTTCCAAATATAATTTCATTCAGCATTCTGGCTTGTAGGGTTGGCAGAAGACACTTTCCTGATCCAAGCATTGATGCCTGATGTAGAATTCAATGAAATTCAACATCGCCGGTTTTCTGGAAAAATAATTCTGGGTGCTATTTAGGACTGTAGACTTTGATAATCAGTGCATGAGATTTGGACTGAAATATAGGTACGGTACTCCCGCTCCGATGTGCCCAAGTCGAAGCACTGTTGATAATGCAGATGTTGAGATAGAGTCTGACACAAAGGCTAACATTACATTCTGACAGACATTATACTCTCTTTTTATAATTATACTCCCAAATGAATAAGGGAAAGTTAGTTATCATATCTTTAAAAAAAATACAGGCTTTGATATTGAAACATTGGGAAATGGTCAAGTTACAAGAGCTCACCTATGCTGATTCAACAGTATGGAACAAACATGGCCTAATATCTAAATATACTGTCTTTTGCATTATTTCGTTTTTGTGTGTGTTATTTCTTACATTATTAGGCCAGAATTTGTTTGGTGTTATTACACACAGCCTGGAAGAACTTAGTGGATATCAGAGCAGCGGTAACTCACCAGCACTACCAGCATTACGCCTATTCTACTGTATCTTAGTCTATGTCGCTCTGGCGTTGTATTCTATTCTACTGTATCTTAGTCTATGTCGCTCTGACGTTGCTAGCCCAATTATTTATATATTGTTAATTCCGTCCATTTACTTTAGATTTGTGTGTATTGTTGTGAAATTATTTAGATATTACTCTTGAGATATTACTGCACTGTTAGAGCTAGAAACACAAGCATTTCGCTACACCCGCAATAACATCTGCCAAACAGGTGTACATTTATTTTGTTTTTTGTTGTTATACTGGAACAAAATCACCAGCAAAAGTAAATACCTGTTTGAAATGAGTCCCAACAGGGGACGGTATTTAGCAGACACTTTGAGGTGTACCTACAGCCATGCCTACTGCTTAGATTGAGTTGAGCGCCTCCTGCTCTGCGCTACGCGCAACAGACGGACACACATTCTTCCCATTCAGTCAGTCAGTTGGCTTGTCTGACACGAAAGTGCAAGTCGACTATAGTCTCCCCCTCTCTCGGGATTTGTTTGAGAGAAAGAGCGTTGTTTCTGTACAGCAAAATAAAGCATGTGTATAATGATTATTTTGAATGCGCTTGGAGAAAGTTCAATTAGACTATTTTCTTGCAAAAACGCGGACACAATGTGACAATGTTGACCAGCAGACTGGGTTATCCCATGACGGATTGGTAAAGAGCATTTCATTAATCAAGGAAAACGGGACGTAGAAATGGGGAAACTTCAGTCCAAACATGGTAAGATATATCTCTTATAAACATCTTTATATGAGTATTCCATACTGATTGATCATTGATGAATATTTTGTTCACATTAACGAATTTCTCATTTGAATGTCCATATTGTGCTGTGATCTAAAGCGGGCAAACGTAGAGAGAACCCCGAAGGTGAGGATAACCCTCTATCATCCTTTAGAAATGACGCATTAAACCTGGTTTTAAACCTTACATTATCTTATTATCTAGACACAAGTTAATATCATTGATATTCATTATAATTCCCCTCCCCCGATTTGTAGGAGACAGTTTTGTTGTGAACGCTTTCCTCCGAAGAGCGATGGGGGAATGTGAGATGTACAGCTCCTCCAGATCTAAACTGAACAACATGCAGGTAAGAAACGAGACACTTGTATTTTTAAATGTTTTCCTATGTGCTTTCTTGGATAAAATGATACAAAAGTAATAATAATTATAAGAATGTGGCTAATGATTATAATGATTTGGATACTGAAAATAATGCTAATAATGATTTGATGATAGTCTATTATAAATCAAATACATGACTCTTTAACACAGGTTGAGAAGTTTGCATATTACATGGTCCATGGATGGTCTACAGTTGGGATCAGTTGTGATTAGAAGTTTCTAATGCTGCCCCAAGGGACAAATCAATGAACTCCTTCATGATTCAGAAATCATTTTGGGGACTGGCGCTCCATAAAATGCAATTTATTGAAATGAAAGATTTAATGATCAAAATTAAGAGTTGTATCCAAAATCTCAAGGTTGTTTTCTAGCATTTATTTTGTATGTTTGCAAGTCATGTGTTTCCCCTCCTAGAAACGTGTAGAGATTTGGTAAAGCCTGGCCTAAGAGTTGGTGACTGAAGGGGAAGGTTTGCCCATACTTCATTTAGACAAGGACACAGACTGGGGTGTGGTGTCCAGTCTGTCTGGCAGGTCCCAGGTTGGCAGAAGGACAGTGTCATACCTGTCCCCCTGCCTGTAGATGAAGTGCTCTCTCTACCACACACCAGCAGAACTAAACTCACTGTGATCTACAGTCATTAAGTAAACATTCAAAGGCCTTTGCAAAGACATGTTGATGTCATGAAGTTGCAGATTTGAGTTGTTGTTGTTTCTGTCATATCTGGCGCTGGGACAACAGTGCTGTGGTTATTCCCCTGGCTGGGACAACAGTGCTGTGGTTATTCCCCTGGCTGGGACAACAGTGCTGTGGTTATTCCTGGCTGGGACAACAGTGCTGTGGTTATTCCCCTGGCTGGGACAACAGTGCTGTGGTTATTCCCTGGCTGGGACAACAGTGCCGTGGTTATTCCCCTGGCTGGGACAACAGTGCCGTGGTTATTCCCCTGGCTGGGACAACAGTGCTGTGGTTATTCCCCTGGCTGGGACAACAGTGCTGTGGTTATTCCCCTGGCTGGGACAACAGTGTTGTGGTTATTCCCCTGGCTGGGACAACAGTGCTGTGGTTATTCCCCTGGCTGGGACAACAGTGCTGTGGTTATTCCCCTGGCTGGGCTACACATTGGGGTGGTAACAGACTGGCTGGGCTACACACTGGGGTGGTAACAGACTGGCTGGGCTACACACTGGGGTGGTAACAGACTGGCTGGGCTACACACTGGGGTGGTAACAGACTGGCTGGGCTACACACTGGGGTGGTAACAGACTGGCTGGGCTACACACTGGGGTGGTAACAGACTGGCTGGGCTACACACTGGGGTGGTAACAGACTGGCTGGGCTACACACTGGGGTGGTAACAGACTGGCTGGGCTACACACTGGGGTGGTAACAGACTGGCTGGGCTACACACTGGGGAGGTAACAGGCTGGCTGGGCTGTACACTGGGGAGGTAACAGACTGGCTGGGCTACACACTGGGGTGGTAACAGACTGGCTGGGCTACACACTGGGGTGGTAACAGACTAGCTGGGCTACACACTGGGGTGGTAACAGACTGGCTGGGCTACACACTGGGGTGGTAACAGACTGGCTGGGCTACACACTGGGGTGGTAACAGACTGGCTAGGTGGTAACAGACTGGCTGGGCTACACTGGGGTGGTAACAGACTGGCTGGGCTACACACTGGGGTGGTAACAGACTGGCTGGGCTACACACTGGGAGGTAACAGACTGGCTGGGCTACACACTGGGAGGTAACAGACTGGCTGGGCTACACACTGGGGTGGTAACAGACTGGCTGGGCTACACACTGGGGTGGTAACAGACTGGCTGGGCTACACACTGGGGTGGTAACAGACTGGCTGGGCTACACACTGGGGAGGTAACAGGCTGGCTGGGCTGTACACTGGGGAGGTAACAGGCTGGCTGGGCTGTACACTGGGGAGGTAACAGACTGGCTGGGCTACACACTGGGGAGGTAACAGACTGGCTGGGCTGTACACTGGGGAGGTAACAGACTGGCTGGGCTACACACTGGGAGGTAACAGACTGGCTGGGCTGTACACTGGGAGGTAACAGACTGGCTGGGCTGTACACTGGGGAGGTAACAGACTGGCTGGGCTACATATTGAAGAGGTTATAACAGACTGGCTGGGCTACATATTGAAGAGGTTATAACATCCTGGCTGGGCTACATATTGAAGAGGTTATAACAGCCTCGCTGAGCTGCATGCTGGGGAGGCTATAACAGCCTTAAATGGGAAATCTGCAGTTGTTACTTCCATTTTTGGACAGATAAATGAATGATATGCACCCATTGATTATTGAAGAATATAACTTATACATACCTCATGAGCTTAGTTCAACTGTCGTACCCCATCAGAATATAATGGATGGTCAGTCCTTGCATCCATAGCTCTGTCTATGAATTTGAGAGTGGTTAAATTTCTCCAACTCCATCCTTCAGATTTTTAGCAAAATCGTGGCGGGGGTACACTTTGTTCTAGTTTCAACTGCTGATTGCCGCTTTAAGCCCTCCGGGGAGCTTTGGCTGTGTCTTATTCTCAATGCCTTCTATTATAGTCAGCCTAGCTCCCAGCGGGGCCTCCTCTCTCTCTCTCTCTCTCTCTCTCCATGGCATAATATTACATCACTTCAATTAGCATGTCATGTTGGGGGTGCGACGGGGCAAAGCCTTCATACCAGGGCCCCGGTCAAAAGTAGTGCACTATATAGGGAATAGGGCCCGGTCAAAAGTAGTGCACTATATAGAGAATAGGGCCCGGTCCAAAAGTAGTGCACTATATAGGGAATAGGGTCGGTCAAAAGTAGTGCACTATATGGGAATAGGGTCCCGGTCAAAAGTAGTGCACTATATAGGGAATGGGGCTCTGGTCTAAGTAGTGCACTATATAGGGAATGGGGCTCTGGTCAAAAGTAAGTGCACTCTATAGGGAATTGGGCTCTGGTCAAAAGTAGTGCACTATAGAGAATAGGGCTCTGGTCTAAAGTAGTGCACTATATAGGGAATAGGGCTCTGGTCAAAATGAGTGCACTATATAGGGAATGGGGCTCTGGTCAAAAGTAGTGCACTATATAGGAAATGGGGCCCGGTCTAAGTAGTGCACTCTATAAGAATGGGTCTCTGGTCAAAAGTAGTGCACTATATAGGGAATAGGGCTCTGGTCTAAAGTAGTGCACTATATAGGGGAATAGGGCTCTGGTCAAAGTAGTGCACTATATAGGAAATGGGGACGGTCTAAAGTAGTGCACTCTATAGGAATGGGGCTCTGGTCAAAGTAGTGCACTAAATAGGGAATAGGGCCCGGTCTAAAAAGTAGTGCACTATATAGGGAATGGGGCCCCGGTCAAAAGTAGTGCACTATATAGGAATGGGGCTCTGGTCAAAAGTAGTGCACTATATAGAGGGAATGGGGCCCCGGTCTAAAGTAGTGCACTATAAAGGAATAGGGCCCGGTCAAAAGTTGTGCACTCTATAGGAATAGGGCTCTGGTCTAAAGTAGTGCACTATATAGGGAATAGGGCTCTGGTCTAAAGTAGTGCACTATATAGGGAATGGGGCTCTGGTCAAAAGTAGTGCACTATGTAGGGAATGGGGCCCCGGTCAAAAGTAGTGCACTATATAGGGAATTGGGCTCTGGTCTAAAGTAGTGCACTATATAGGGAATGGGGCCCTGGTCAAAAGTAGTGCACTATATAGGGAATGGGGCTCTGGTCTAAAGTAGTGCACTATATAGGGAATGGGGCTCTGGTCAAAAGTAGTGCACTCTATAGGGAATGGGGCTCTGGTCAAAAGTAGTGCACTATATAGAGAATGGGGCTCTGGTCTAAAGTAGTGCACTATATAGGGCTCTGGTCAAAAGTATTGCACTATAGGAATAGGGCTCTGGTCTAAAGTGCACTATATAGGGAATAGGGCTCTGGTCAAAAGTAGTGCACTATATAGGAAATATGGCCCCGGTCTAAAGTAGTGCATTCTATAGGGAATGGGGCTCTGGTCAAAAGTAGTGCACTATATAGGGAATGGGGCTCTGGTCAAAAGTAGTGCACTATATAGGGAATGGGGCCCCGGTCAAAATGGGGCTCTGGTCTAAAGTAGTGCACTATATAGGGAATGGGGCTCTGGTCAAAAGTAGTGCACTATATAGGGAATGGGGCTCTGGTCAAAAGTAGTGCACTATATAGGGAATGGGGCCCCGGTCAAAATGGGGCTCTGGTCTAAAGTAATGCACTATATAGGGAATGGGGCTCTGGTCTAAAGTAGTGCACTATATAGGGAATGGGGCTCTGGTCTAAAGTACTGCACTCTATAGGGAATAGGGCGCTGGTCTAAAGTAGTGCACTCTATAGGGAATGGGGCCCTGGTCTAAAGTAGTATATAGGGAATAGGGTGCCATTTGGAACGGACCCATTCAGACAGGAGTTATGAGCAGTTGGTTCAGTCAGAGGTAGTGACGTGGGTCCCGATAAGGTGGGTGTCTGTACGGCTGTCATGTCGGTAATACTACAGGAGTTATGAGCAGTTGGTTCAGTCAGAGGTAGTGACGTGGGTCCCGGTAAGGTGGGTGTCTGTACGGCTGTCATGTCTGTAATACTACAGGAGTTATGAGCAGTTGGTTCAGTCAGAGGTAGTGACTTGGGTCCCGGTAAGGTGGGTGTCTGTACGGCTGTCATGTCTGTAATACTACAGGAGTTATGAGCAGTTGGTTCAGTCAGAGGTAGTGACGTGGGTCCCGGTAAGGTGGGTGGCTGTACGGTTGTCATGTCTGTAATACTACAGGAGTTATGGATCAGAGGGTTATTACCGCCCACTCAGGGCAAATTAAAAGACAACTTGCCTCCACTTCACAGGAATTCCTGCTCACACTCTCCCCTAAGGGTGAAAACCACCACAGACAGACAGACGCACGCAAACACACACACACACACGCAAACACACACACACACACACACACACACACACACACACACACACACACACACACACACACACACACACTACTGATTCAAAGGGGTTGGATTAAATGTGGAAGACACATTTCGGTTGAATGAATTCAGCTGTGCAACTGAGTAGATATCCACTTTACCCTCCCTTTCCTCATATCCCAAACATACATAACATGCACACACATGCATACTGACGCCACACACACACATTCACACACAGTACAGATATTCCCTGTACATAGATAGCCATGTTATTTTCTACTTCCTGTATATAGATAGCCATGTTATTTTCTACTTCCTGTATATAGATAGCCATGTTATTTTCTACTTCCTGTATATAGATAGCCATGTTATTTTCTACTTCCTGTATATAGATAGCCATGTTATTTTCTACTTCCTGTATATAGATAGCCATGTTATTTTCTACTTCCTGTATATAGATAGCCATGTTATTTTCTACTTCCTCTATATAGATAGCCATGTTATTTTCTACTTCCTCTATATAGATAGCCATGTTATTTTCTACTCCCTGTATATAGATAGCCATGTTATTTTCTACTTCCTGTATATAGATAGCCATGTTATTTTCTACTTCCTGTATATAGATAGCCATGTTATTTTCTACTTCCTGTATATAGATAGCCATGTTATTTTCTACTTCCTGTATATATACAGCCATGTTATTTTCTACTTCCTGTATATAGATAGCCATGTTATTTTCTACTTCCTGTATATAGATAGCCATGTTATTTTCTACTTCCTGTATATAGATAGCCATGTTATTTTTTCTACTTCCTGTTTATAGATAGCCATGTTATTTTCTACTTCCTGTATATAGATAGCCATGTTATTTTCTACTTCCTGTATATAGATAGCCATGTTATTTTCTACTTCCTGTATATAGATAGCCATGTTATTTTCTACTTCCTGTATATAGATAGCCATGTTATTTTCTACTCCCTGTATATAGATAGCCATGTTATTTTCTACTTCCTGTATATAGATAGCCATGTTATTTTCTACTTCCTGTATATAGATAGCCATGTTATTTTCTACTTCCTGTATATAGATAGCCATGTTATTTTCTACTCCTGTATATAGATAGCCATGTTATTTTCTACTCCCTGTATATAGATAGCCATGTTATTTTCTACTTCCTGTATATAGATAGCCATGTTATTTTCTACTTCCTGTATATAGATAGCCATGTTATTTTCTACTTCCTGTATATAGATAGCCATGTTATTTGTACTTGTTATTTTTATTTGTTATTCACTGTCACAATATTTGATTTTATCTTTAACTCTGCATTGTTGGAAAAGAGTACAAATCTGTCGTTCTGCCCCTGAACGAGACAGGTAACACACTGTTCCTAGGCCGTCATTGAAAATAAGAATTTGTTCTTAACTGACTTGCCTAGTTAAATAAAGGTAAAATAAAAAAATAAAAAATAAAGTAAGCATTTCACTGTTAGTCTACCCCTGTTGTCTACCAAAGATATGATATGAGTGGGACCAGCCCACCTCCTAAAGCCTAAGAACATCCCAGCATAAGCTGTGTGTGTGTGTGTGTGTGTTGGGGTGTCAGTGTGAGTGTGTTGGGGTGTCAGTGTAAGTATGCGTGAGTGTGTTGGTAAAGTCCAGTGTGTGTGTGTGTGTGTTGGGGTGTCAGTGTAAGTATGTGTGAGTGTGTTGGTAAAGTCCAGTGTGTGTGTGTGTGTGTGTGTGTGTGTGTGTGTGTGTTGGGGTGTCAGTGTAAGTATGTGTGAGTGTGTTGGTAAAGTCCAGTGTGTGTGTGTGTGTGTGTTGGGGTGTCAGTGTGAGTATGTGTGAGCGTGTTGGTAAAGTCCAGTGTGTGTGTGTTGGGGTGTCAGTGTCAGTATGTGTGTGTGTGTTGGTAAAGTCCAGTGTGTGTGTGTGTGTGTGTTGTGTGTGTGTGTGTTGTAAAGTCCAGTGTGTGTGTGTGTGTTGGTAAAGTCCAGTGTGTGTGTGTGTGTTGGTAAAGTCAGTGTGTGTGTGTGTGTGTTGCTAAAGTCCAGTGTGTTGTTGCTAAAGTCCAGTGTGTGTGTGTGTGTGTGTGTGTTGGTAAAGTCCAGTGTGTGTGTGTGTTGGTAAAGTCAGTGTGTGTGTGTGTGTGTGTTGGTAAAGTCAGTGTGTGTGTGTGTGTGTGTTGGTAAAGTCAGTGTGTGTGTGTGTTGGTAAAGTCCAGTGTGTGTGTGTGTTGGTGTCCAGTGTGTGTGTGTGTGTTGGTAAAGTCCAGTGTGTGTGTGTGTTGGTGTGTATGTGTGTGTGTGTTGGTAAAGTCAGTGTGTGTGTGTGTGTGTTGGTAAAGTCAGTGTGTGTGTGTGTGTGTGTTGGTAAAGTCCAGTGTGTGTGTGTGTGTGTTGGTAAAGTCCAGTGTGTGTGTGTGTGTGTTGGTAAAGTCCAGTGTGTGTGTGTGTGTGTTGGTAAAGTCCAGTGTGTGTGTGTTGGTAAAGTCCAGTGTGTGTGTGTGTGTGTTGGTAAAGTCCAGTGTGTGTGTGTGTGTGTTGGTAAAGTCCAGTGTGTGTGTTGGTAAAGTCCAGTGTGTGTTGGTAAAGTCCAGTGTGTGTGTGTGTGTGTGTTGGTAAAGTCCAGTGTGTGTGTGTGTGTGTTGGTAAAGTCCAGTGTGTGTGTGTTGGTAAAGTCCAGTGTGTGTGTGTGTGTGTTGGTAAGTCAGTGTGTGTGTGTGTGTGTTGGTAAAGTCCAGTGTGTGTGTTTGGTAAAGTCAGTGTGTGTTGGTAAAGTCAGTGTGTTGGTAAGTCCAGTGTGTGTGTGTGTGTGTTGGTAAGTGTGTGTGTGTTGGTAAAGTCCAGTGTGTGTGTGTGTGTGTGTGTTGGGTCAAAGTCAGTGTGTGTGTGTGTGTGTTGGTAAAGTCCAGTGTGTGTGTGTGTGTGTTGGTAAAGTCCAGTGTGTGTGTGTGTGTGTTGGTAAAGTCCAGTGTGTGTGTGTTGGTAAAGTCCAGTGTGTGTGTGTTGGTAAAGTCCAGTGTGTGTGTGTGTGTGTTGGTAAAGTCCAGTGTGTGTGTTGGTAAAGTCCAGTGTGTGTGTTGGTAAAGTCCAGTGTGTGTGTTGGTAAAGTCCAGTGTGTGTGTGTGTGTGTGTTGGTAAAGTCCAGTGTGTGTGTGTGTGTGTTGGTAAAGTCCAGTGTGTGTGTGTTGGTAAAGTCCAGTGTGTGTGTGTGTGTTGGTAAAGTCCAGTGTGTGTGTTGGTAAAGTCCAGTGTGTGTGTGTGTGTGTTGGTAAAGTCCAGTGTGTGTGTGTGTGTGTTGGTAAAGTCCAGTGTGTGTGTTGGTAAAGTCCAGTGCGTGTGTGTATGTGTTGGTAAAGTCCAGTGCGTGTGTGTATGTGTTGGTAAAGTCCAGTGTGTGTGTGTGTGTTGGTAAAGTCCAGTGTGTGTGTGTTGGTAAAGTCCAGTGTGTGTGTGTTGGTAAAGTCCAGTATGTGTGTGTGTGTTGGTAAAGTCCAGTATGTGTGTGTGTGTTGGTAAAGTCCAGTGTGTGTGTGTGTGTTGGTAAAGTCCAGTGTGTGTTGGTAAAGTCCAGTGTGTGTGTGTGTGTTGGTAAAGTCCAGTGTGTGTGTGTGTGTTGGTAAAGTCCAGTGTGTGTGTGTGTGTTGGTAAAGTCCAGTGTGTGTGTGTGTGTGTTGGTAAAGTCCAGTGTGTGTGTGTGTGTTGGTAAAGTCCAGTGTGTGTGTGTGTGTTGGTAAAGTCCAGTGTGTGTGTATGTGTTGGTAAAGTCCAGTGTGTGTGTGTGTGTGTGTTGGTAAAGTCCAGTGTGTGTGTGTGTTGGTAAAGTCCAGTGTGTGTGTGTTGGTAAAGTCCAGTGTGTGTGTTGGTAAAGTCCAGTGTGTGTGTGTGTGTGTGTGTGTGTGTTGGTAAAGTCCAGTGTGTGTGTGTGTGTTGGTAAAGTCCAGTATGTGTGTGTGTGTTGGTAAAGTCCAGTATGTGTGTGTGTGTTGGTAAAGTCCAGTGTGTGTGTGTGTTGGTAAAGTCCAGTGTGTGTGTGTGTGTGTGTTGGTAAAGTCCAGTGTGTGTGTTGGTAAAGTCCAGTGTGTGTGTGTGTGTGTGTGTTGGTAAAGTCCAGTGTGTGTGTGTGTGTGTTGGTAAAGTCCAGTGTGTGTGTGTGTGTGTTGGTAAAGTCCAGTGTGTGTGTTGGTAAAGTCCAGTGTGTGTGTGTGTGTGTGTGTTGGTAAAGTCCAGTGTGTGTGTGTGTGTGTGTGTTGGTAAAGTCCCGTATGTGTGTGTGTGTTGGTAAAGTCCCGTATGTGTGTGTGTGTTGGTAAAGTCCCGTATGTGTGTGTGTGTTGGTAAAGTCCCGTATGTGTGTGTGTGTTGGTAAAGTCCAGTGTGTGTGTGTGTTGGTAAAGTCCAGTGTGTGTGTGTGTGTTGGTAAAGTCCAGTGTGTGTGTGTGTTGGTAAAGTCCAGTGTGTGTGTGTGTGTGTGTGTTGGTAAAGTCCAGTGTGTGTGTGTGTGTGTGTGTGTGTGTGTGTGTTGGTAAAGTCCAGTGTGTGTGTGTGTGTGTGTGTTGGTAAAGTCCAGTGTGTGTGTGTGTGTGTTGGTAAAGTCCCGTATGTGTGTGTGTGTTGGTAAAGTCCCGTATGTGTGTGTGTGTTGGTAAAGTCCCGTATGTGTGTGTGTTGGTAAAGTCCAGTGTGTGTGTGTGTGTTGGTAAAGTCCAGTGTGTGTGTGTGTGTGTGTTGGTAAAGTCCAGTGTGTGTGTGTGTGTGTGTTGGTAAAGTCCAGTGTGTGTGTGTGTGTGTGTTGGTAAAGTCCAGTGTGTGTGTGTGTGTGTGTTGGTAAAGTCCAGTGTGTGTGTGTGTGTGTTGGTAAAGTCCCGTATGTGTGTGTGTGTTGGTAAAGTCCCGTATGTGTGTGTGTGTTGGTAAAGTCCCGTATGTGTGTGTGTGTTGGTAAAGTCCAGTGTGTGTGTGTGTGTTGGTAAAGTCCAGTGTGTGTGTGTGTGTTGGTAAAGTCCAGTATGTGTGTGTGTGTTGGTAAAGTCCAGTATGTGTGTGTGTGTGTTGGTAAAGTCCAGTGTGTGTGTGTGTTGGTAAAGTCCAGTGTGTGTGTGTTGGTAAAGTCCAGTGTGTGTGTTGGTAAAGTCCAGTGTGTGTGTGTGTGTGTGTGTTGGTAAAGTCCAGTGTGTGTGTGTGTGTTGGTAAAGTCCAGTATGTGTGTGTGTGTTGGTAAAGTCCAGTATGTGTGTGTGTGTTGGTAAAGTCCAGTGTGTGTGTGTGTTGGTAAAGTCCAGTGTGTGTGTGTGTGTGTGTTGGTAAAGTCCAGTGTGTGTGTTGGTAAAGTCCAGTGTGTGTGTGTGTGTGTGTGTGTGTGTTGGTAAAGTCCAGTGTGTGTGTGTGTGTGTGTGTGTTGGTAAAGTCCAGTGTGTGTGTGTGTGTGTTGGTAAAGTCCAGTGTGTGTGTTGGTAAAGTCCAGTGTGTGTGTGTGTGTGTGTTGGTAAAGTCCAGTGTGTGTGTGTGTGTGTGTGTTGGTAAAGTCCCGTATGTGTGTGTGTGTTGGTAAAGTCCCGTATGTGTGTGTGTGTTGGTAAAGTCCCGTATGTGTGTGTGTGTTGGTAAAGTCCAGTGTGTGTGTGTGTTGGTAAAGTCCAGTGTGTGTGTGTGTGTTGGTAAAGTCCAGTGTGTGTGTGTGTGTGTGTTGGTAAAGTCCAGTGTGTGTGTGTGTGTGTGTGTTGGTAAAGTCCAGTGTGTGTGTGTGTGTGTGTGTTGGTAAAGTCCAGTGTGTGTGTGTGTTGGTAAAGTCCAGTGTGTGTGTGTGTGTGTTGGTAAAGTCCCGTATGTGTGTGTGTGTTGGTAAAGTCCCGTATGTGTGTGTGTGTTGGTAAAGTCCCGTATGTGTGTGTGTTGGTAAAGTCCAGTGTGTGTGTGTGTGTTGGTAAAGTCCAGTGTGTGTGTGTGTGTGTGTTGGTAAAGTCCAGTGTGTGTGTGTGTGTGTGTTGGTAAAGTCCAGTGTGTGTGTGTGTGTGTGTGTGTGTTGGTAAGTCCAGTGTGTGTGTGTGTGTGTTGGTAAAGTCCCGTGTGTGTGTGTGTTGGTAAAGTCCCGTATGTGTGTGTGTGTTGGTAAAGTCCCGTATGTGTGTGTGTGTTGGTAAAGTCCAGTGTGTGTGTGTGTGTTGGTAAAGTCCAGTGTGTGTGTGTGTGTTGGTAAAGTCCAGTGTGTGTGTGTGTGTTGGTAAAGTCCAGTATGTGTGTGTGTGTTGGTAAAGTCCAGTATGTGTGTGTGTGTGTTGGTAAAGTCCAGTGTGTGTGCATGGAGTCAGTACAAGAGAGGGACCTAAAGATGGGTCAATACAGGTAGTCCGGGTGGCCATTTGATTAGCTATTTAGCGGTCTTGTTTAAAAGTCTTATGGCTCGGGGGTAGAAGCTGTTCAGGATCCTGTTGGTTCCAGTCTTGGTGTGTTGGTACCGCTTGCCGTGCGGTAGCAGAGAGAACAGTCTGTGGCTCGGGGGTAGAAGCTGTTCAGGATCCTGTTGGTTCCAGTCTTGGTGTGTTGGTGCCGCTTGCCGTGCGGTAGCAGAGAGAACAGTCTGTGGCTCGGGGGTAGAAGCTGTTCAGGATCCTGTTGGTTCCAGTCTTGGTGTGTTGGTACCGCTTGCCATGCGGTAGCAGAGAGAACAGTCTGTGGCTCGGGTGGCTGGAGTCTTTGACAATTTTCTGGGGCCTACCCCATGTAGCACCTTGCGATCGAATGCCAAGCAGTTGCCATACCAAGTGGTGATGCAGCCAGTCAAGATGCTCTCGATGGTGCAACTGTAGAACTATTTGAGGATCTGAGGGCCAATGCCAAATCTTTTCAGCCTCCTGAGGGGGAAGAGGCGTTGTCGTGCCCTCTTCACGACTGTGTGAGTGTGTTTGGACCATGATATGTCCTTAGTGATGTGGACACCGAGGACCTTGAAGCTCTCGACTCGCTCCACTACAGCCCTGTTGATGTTAATGGAGGCGTGCTCGTAACTCCGTTTCCTGTAGTCCACAGTGAGCTCCTTTGACTTTCTGACATTGAGAGAGAGGTTGTTGTCCTGGCACCACACTACTGTAAGATTTCTGACCTTTTAATCTCATCTAGCCAAGACTTGTTTTTCCTGTTGACTTTGAATTTGCTCTGTGTAGGGAGTGGATGAATTGTGTGGATACAGAGGGATTAAATGCAATTTGGTTACTGCGTAGGTATTGCGTAGTACGGCATAGCTTGGATTTTAGTCTGGAGCGTAGATCCATAGATCTCACACCTGCATATCAATGCTGCACTAAATTGTTTAATTTCTCAACGTTGCTCTTTTTAAAGGGGATAGAGTGCCATCTTCCAATGTCTTTTGGTTTATATTTTTTAGTTTGTACAACTGTATTGAGTTACTTTATTTATAAATCTAAGTTAATTTGATCAGGGCCTCAAATTCAAATGGTTTTCATAGGTCGGTGCTGTGCCTGTCACCTCATATACTCCACCACTGTTCCATAGAACAAGGAAGTAAATAGCTAACTACTTCCTGTTTACGTGACAGCATTAGACAGGTAGTACTCTGCATCCCCTTTGAAATGTATATTTGCTGAAATAGAATATGATCTCACCTGGGGTTCCCCTTTATATGGTGTTATTGTACTT
>NW_027036503.1:0-14486 GCF_034236695.1 Oncorhynchus nerka | reverse complement strand
AGAGTGAGCAGAACAAGAGTTAGAGAAAGGGAGAGAGAGAGGACAGAAGCAAGAGTTAGAGAGAGAGAGAGAGAGCGAGAGAGAGAGAGACAGAGAGAGGGAGAGAGAGGGACAGAACAAGAGTTGAGAAAGAGAGAGAGAGAGAGAGAGAGAGAGAGGGACAGAACAAGAGTTAGAGAAAGAGAGAGAGAGAGAGAGAGAGACAGAACAAGAGTTAGAGAAAGAGAGAGAGAGAGAGAGACAGAACAAGAGTTAGAGAAAGAGAGAGAGAGAGAGAGACAGAACAAGAGTTGGAGAAAGAGAGAGAGAGAGAGAGGGACAGAACAAGAGTTAGAGAGAGAGAGAGAGAGAGAGACAGAACAAGAGTTAGAGAAAGGGAGAGAGAGAGAGGGACAGAACAAGAGTTAGAGAAAGGGAGAGAGAGAGAGGGACAGAACAAGAGTTAGAGAAAGGGAGAGAGAGAGAGGGACAGAACAAGAGTTAGAGAAAGGGAGAGAGAGAGAGCGAGAGGGACAGAACAAGAGTTAGAGAAAGGGAGAGAGAGAGAGCGAGAGGGACAGAACAAGAGTTAGAGAAAGGGAGAGAGAGAGAGGGGGACAGAACAAGAGTTAGAGAAAGGGAGAGAGAGAGAGCGAGAGGGACAGAACAAGAGTTAGAGAAAGGGAGAGAGAGAGAGCGAGAGGGACAGAACAAGAGTTAGAGAAAGGAGAGAGAGAGAGAGAGCGAGAGGGACAGAACAAGAGTTAGAGAAAGGAGAGAGAGAGAGAGAGAGGGACAGAACAAGAGTTAGAGAAAGGAGAGAGAGAGAGAGAGAGAGAGAGGGACAGAACAAGAGTTAGAGAAAGGGAGAGAGAGAGAGAGGGACAGAACAAGAGTTAGAGAAAGGGAGAGAGAGAGAGAGAGAGACAGAACAAGAGTTAGAGAAAGGGAGAGAGAGAGAGCGAGAGGGACAGAACAAGAGTTAGAGAAAGGGAGAGAGAGAGAGCGAGAGGGACAGAACAAGAGTTAGAGAAAGGGAGAGAGAGAGAGGCGGACAGAACAAGAGTTAGAGAAAGGGAGAGAGAGAGAGCGAGAGGGACAGAACAAGAGTTAGAGAAAGGGAGAGAGAGAGAGAGAGAGAGAGAGAGAGAGAGAGAGAGAGAGAGAGAGAGAGAGAGAGAGAGGGACAGAACAAGAGTTAGAGAAAGGGAGAGAGAGAGAGAGGGACAGAAGAAGAGTTAGAGAAAGGGAGAGAGAGAGAGAGGGACAGAACAAGAGTTAGAGAAAGGGAGAGAGAGAGAGAGAGGGACAGAACAAGAGTTAGAGAAAGGGAGAGAGAGAGAGCGAGAGGGACAGAACAAGAGTTAGAGAAAGGGAGAGAGAGAGAGAGGGACAGAACAAGAGTTAGAGAAAGGGAGAGAGAGAGAGAGGGACAGAACAAGAGTTAGAGAAGGGAGAGAGAGAGAGAGAGGGACAGAACAAGAGTTAGAGAAAGGGAGAGAGAGAGAGTGAGAGGGACAGAACAAGAGTTAGAGAAAGGGAGAGAGAGAGAGCGAGAGGGACAGAACAAGAGTTAGAGAAAGGGAGAGAGAGAGAGGCGGACAGAACAAGAGTTAGAGAAAGGGAGAGAGAGGCAACAGAACAAGAGTTAGAGAAAGGGAGAGAGAGAGGGACAGAACAAGAGTTAGAGAAAGAGAGAGAGAGAGAGACAGAAGAGAGAGAGAGAGAGAGAGAGAGAGACAGAACAGAGTTAGAGAAAGAGGAGAGAGAGAGAGAGAGAGAGGGACAGAACAAGAGTTAGAGAAAGGGAGAGAGAGAGAGGAGAGGGACAGAACAAGAGTTAGAGAAAGAGAGAGAGAGAGAGAGACGAGAGAGACAGAACAAGAGTTAGAGAAAGAGAGAGAGAGAGAGGGACAGAACAAGAGTTAGAGAAGAGAGAGAGAGAGAGAGAGAGAGGGACAGAACAAGAGTTAGAGAAAGGAGAGAGAGAGAGAGACAGAACAAGAGTTAGAGAAAGGGAGAGAGAGAGAGAGAGGGACAGAACAAGAGTTAGAGAAAGGAGAGAGAGAGAGAGAGAGGGACAGAACAAGAGTTAGAGAAAGGGAGAGAGAGAGAGGCGGACAGAACAAGAGTTAGAGAAAGGGAGAGAGAGAGAGCGAGAGGGACAGAACAAGAGTTAGAGAAAGGGAGAGAGAGAGAGCGAGAGGGACAGAACAAGAGTTAGAGAAAGGGAGAGAGAGAGAGCGAGAGGGACAGAACAAGAGTTAGAGAAAGGGAGAGAGAGAGAGAGAGAGAGAGAGAGAGAGAGAGAGAGAGAGAGAGGGACAGAACAAGAGTTAGAGAAAGGGAGAGAGAGAGAGAGGGACAGAACAAGAGTTAGAGAAAGGGAGAGAGAGAGAGAGGGACAGAACAAGAGTTAGAGAAAGGGAGAGAGAGAGAGAGGGACAGAACAAGAGTTTGAGAAAGGGAGAGAGAGAGAGAGAGGGACAGAACAAGAGTTAGAGAAAGGGAGAGAGAGAGAGAGAGAGAGAGAGAGAGGGACAGAACAAGAGTTAGAGAAAGGGACAGAACAAGAGTTAGAGAAAGGGAGAGAGAGAGAGAGGGACAGAACAAGAGTTAGAGAAAGGGAGAGAGAGAGAGAGGGACAGAACAAGAGTTAGAGAAAGGGAGAGAGAGAGAGAGTGAGAGGGACAGAACAAGAGTTAGAGAAAGGGAGAGAGAGAGAAAGGGACAGAACAAGAGTTAGAGAAAGGGAGAGAGAGAGAAAGGGACAGAACAAGAGTTAGAGAAAGAGAGATAGAGGCACATAACAAGAGTTAGAGAAAGGGAGAGAGAGAGGGACAGAACAAGAGTTAGAGAAAGAGAGAGAGAGAGAGGGACAGAACAAGAGTTAGAGAGAAGAGAGAGAGAGAGAGAGAGAGAGAGAGAGAGAGGACAGAACAAGAGTTAGAGAAAGAGAGAGAGAGAGAGAGACAGAACAAGAGTTAGAGAAAGAGAGAGAGAGAGAGACAGAACAAGAGTTAGAGAAAGAGAGAGAGAGAGAGAGGACAGAACAAGAGTTAGAGAAAGAGAGAGAGAGAGAGAGAGAGGGACAGAACAAGAGTTAGAGAAAGAGAGAGAGAGAGAGAGAGAGGGACAGAACAAGAGTTAGAGAAAGAGAGAGAGAGAGAGAGGGAGAGAGAGAGAGGACAGAACAAGAGTTAGAGAAAGGAGAGAGAGAGAGAGAGAGAGTAGAGACAGAACAAGAGTTAGAGAAAGGGAGAGAGAGAGACAGAACAAGAGTTAGAGAAAGGGAGAGAGAGAGGGACAGAACAAGAGTTAGAGAAAGGGAGAGAGAGAGAGTGAGAGAGAGGGACAGAACAAGAGTTAGAGAAAGAGAGCGAGAGAGAGAGAGAGAGAGAGAGAGAGGGACAGAACAAGAGTTAGAGAAAGAGAGAGAGAGAGAGAGAGAGAGGGACAGAACAAGAGTTAGAGAAGGGAGAGAGAGAGAGAGGGACAGAACAAGAGTTAGAGAAGGGAGAGAGAGAGAGAGGGACAGAACAAGAGTTAGAGAAAGGGAGAGAGAGAGAGAGGGACAGAACAAGAGTTAGAGAAAGGGAGAGAGAGAGAGAGGGACAGAAGAAGAGTTAGAGAAAGGGAGAGAGAGAGAGAGGGACAGAACAAGAGTTAGAGAAAGGGAGAGAGAGAGAGAGAGAGGGACAGAACAAGAGTTAGAGAAAGGGAGAGAGAGAGAGAGAGAGAGAGAGAGGGACAGAACAAGAGTTAGAGAAAGGGAGAGAGAGAGAAAGGGACAGAACAAGAGTTAGAGAAAGGGAGAGAGAGAGAGAGAGGGACAGAACAAGAGTTAGAGAAAGGGAGAGAGAGAGAGAGAGGGACAGAACAAGAGTTAGAGAAAGGGAGAGAGAGAGAGTGAGAGGGACAGAACAAGAGTTAGAGAAAGGGAGAGAGAGAGAAAGGGACAGAACAAGAGTTAGAGAAAGGGAGAGAGAGAGAAAGGGACAGAACAAGAGTTAGAGAAAGAGAGATAGAGGCACATAACAAGAGTTAGAGAAAGGGAGAGAGAGAGGGACAGAACAAGAGTTAGAGAAAGAGAGAAAGAGAGAGAGAGAGAGAGAGAGAGAGAGGAGAGACAGAACAAGAGTTAGAGAAAGAGAGAGAGAGAGAGAGAGAGAGAGGGACAGAACAAGAGTTAGAGAAAGAGAGAGAGAGAGAGACAGAACAAGAGTTAGAGAAAGAGAGAGAGAGAGAGAGAGAGAGAGACAGAACAAGAGTTAGAGAAAGAGAGAGAGAGAGAGAGACAGAACAAGAGTTAGAGAAAGAGAGAGAGAGAGAGAGAGAGGGACAGAACAAGAGTTAGAGAAAGAGAGAGAGAGAGAGACAGAACAAGAGTTAGAGAAAGGGAGAGAGAGAGAGCGAGAGGGACAGAACAAGAGTTAGAGAAAGGGAGAGAGAGAGAGCGAGAGGGACAGAACAAGAGTTAGAGAAAGGGAGAGAGAGAGAGTGAGAGGGACAGAACAAGAGTTAGAGAAAGGGAGAGAGAGAGAGGCGGACAGAACAAGAGTTAGAGAAAGGGAGAGAGAGAGAGCGAGAGGGACAGAACAAGAGTTAGAGAAAGGGAGAGAGAGAGAGAGAGAGAGAGAGAAGAGACAGAACAAGAGTTAGAGAAAGGGAGGAGGAGAGAGACAGAACAAGAGTTAGAGAAAGGAGAGAGAGAGAGAGAGGGACAGAACAAGAGTTAGAGAAAGGGAGAGAGAGAGAGAGAGGGACAGAACAAGAGTTTGAGAAAGGGAGAGAGAGAGCGAGAGGGACAGAACAAGAGTTAGAGAAAGGGAGAGAGAGAGAGAGAGAGAGAGGGACAGAACAAGAGTTAGAGAAAGGGAGAGAGAGAAAGGGACAGAACAAGAGTTAGAGAAAGGGAGAGAGAGAGAGAGAGGGACAGAACAAGAGTTAGAGAAAGGAAGAGAGAGAGAGGGACAGAACAAGAGTTGGAGAAAGGGAGAGAGAGAGAGGCAGAGGACAGAACAAGAGTTAGAGAAAGGAGAGAGAGAGAAAGGGACAGAACAAGAGTTAGAGAAAGGGAGAGAGAGAGAAAGGGACAGAACAAGAGTTAGAGAAAGAGAGATAGAGGCACATAACAAGAGTTAGAGAAAGGAGAGAGAGAGGGACAGAACAAGAGTTAGAGAAAGAGAGAAAGAGAGAGACAGAACAAGAGTTGAGAAAGAGAGAGAGAGAGAGAGAGAGAGAGAGAGAGAGAGAGAGAGGGACAGAACAAGAGTTAGAGAAAGAGAGAGAGAGAGAGCAGAACAAGAGTTAGAGAAAGAGAGAGAGAGAGAGACAGAACAAGAGTTAGAGAAAGGAGAGAGAGAGAGAGACAGAACAAGAGTTAGAGAGAGGAGAGAGAGAGAGAGGGACAGAACAAGAGTTAGAGAAAGAGAGAGAGAGAGAGAGAGAGAGGGACAGAACAAGAGTTAGAGAAAGAGAGAGAGAGAGAGAGAGGAGAGAGAGAGAGGACAGAACAAGAGTTAGAGAGAGAGAGAGAGAGAGAGATAGAGACAGAACAAGAGTTAGAGAAAGGAGAGAGAGAGACAGAACAAGAGTTAGAGAAAGGGAGAGAGAGAGAGGGACAGAACAAGAGTTAGAGAAAGGGAGAGAGAGAGAGCGAGAGAGGGACAGAACAAGAGTCAGAGAAGAGAGAGAGAGAGAGAGAGCAGGGACAGAACAGATTGAGAGGGAGAGAGAGAGAGAGAGAGAGAGAGAGAGAGAGAGGGACAGAACAAGAGTTAGAGAAAGGGAGAGAGAGAGCGAGAGGGACAGAACAAGAGTTAGAGAAAGGGAGAGAGAGAGCGAGAGGGACAGAACAAGAGTTAGAGAAAGGGAGAGAGAGAGAGGCGGACAGAACAAGAGTTAGAGAAAGGGAGAGAGAGAGCAAGAGGGACAGAACAAGAGTTAGAAAGGGAGAGAGAGAGAGAGAGGGACAGAACAAGAGTTAGAGAAAGGGAGAGAGAGAGAAGGGACAGAACAAGAGTTAGAGAAAGGGAGAGAGAGAGAGAGGGACAGAACAAGAGTTAGAGAAGGGAGAGAGAGAGAGAGAGGGACAGAACAAGAGTTGGAGAAAGGGAGAGAGAGAGAGAGTGAGAGGGACAGAACAAGAGTTAGAGAAAGGGAGAGAGAGAGAAAGGGACAGAACAAGAGTTAGAGAAAGGGAGAGAGAGAGAAGGGACAGAACAAGAGTTAGAGAAAGAGAGATAGAGGCACATAACAAGAGTTAGAGAAAGGGAGAGAGAGAGAACAGAACAAGAGTTAGAGAAAGAGAGAAAGAGAGAGACAGAACAAGAGTTAGAGAAAGAGAGAGAGAGAGAGAGAGAGGGACAGAACAAGAGTTAGAGAAGAGAGAGAGACAGAACAAGAGTTAGAAAGAGAGAGAGAGAGAGACAGAACAAGAGTTAGAGAAAGAGAGAGAGAGAGAGAGACAGAACAAGAGTTAGAGAAAGAGAGAGAGAGAGAGAGGGACAGAACAAGAGTTAGAGAAGAGAGAGAGAGAGAGAGAGAGGGACAGAACAAGAGTTAGAGAAAGAGAGAGAGAGAGAGAGAGGGACAGAACAAGAGTTAGAGAAAGAGAGAGAGAGAGAGAGAGGGACAGAACAAGAGTTAGAGAAAGGGAGAGAGAGACAGAACAAGAGTTAGAGAAGGAGAGAGAGAGGGACAGAACAAGAGTTTGAGAAAGGGAGAGAGAGCGAGAGGGACAGAACAAGAGTTAGAGAAAGGGAGAGAGAGAGAGAGAGAGAGGGACAGAACAAGAGTTAGAGAAAGGGAGAGAGAGAAAGGGACAGAACAAGAGTTAGAGAAAGGAGAGAGAGAGAGAGAGGGACAGAACAAGAGTTAGAGAAGGGAGAGAGAGAGAGAGAGGGACAGAACAAGAGTTAGAGAAAGGGAGAGAGAGAGAGAGTGAGAGGGACAGAACAAGAGTTAGAGAAAGGGAGAGAGAGAGAAAGGGACAGAACAAGAGTTAGAGAAAGGAGAGAGAGAGAAAGGGACAGAACAAGAGTTAGAGAAAGAGAGATAGAGGCACATAACAAGAGTTAGAGAAAGGGAGAGAGAGGGACAGAACAAGAGTTAGAGAAAGAGAGAAAGAGAGAGACAGAACAAGAGTTAGAGAAGAGAGAGAGAGAGAGAGAGAGAGGGACAGAACAAGAGTTAGAGAAAGAGAGAGAGAGAGAGACAGACAAGAGTTAGAAAGAGAGAGAGAGACAGAACAAGAGTTAGAGAAGAGAGAGAGAGAGAGAGACAGAACAAGAGTTAGAGAAAGAGAGAGAGAGAGGGACAGAACAAGAGTTAGAGAAAGGGAGAGAGAGAGAGGAGAGGACAGAACAAGAGTTAGAGAAAGGGAGAGAGAGAGAGAGAGAGAGAGGGACAGAACAAGAGTTAGAGAGAGAGAGAGGAGAGAGAGAGAGAACAGAACAAGAGTAAGAGAGAGAGAGAGACAGAACAAGAGTTAGAGAAAGGAGAGAGAGAGAGAGGGACAGAACAAGAGTTAGAGAAGGGAGAGAGAGAGAGTGAGAGAGAGGGACAGAACAAGAGTCAGAGAAAGAGAGAGAGAGAGAGAGCGAGAGGGACAGAACAAGAGTTAGAGAAAGGAGAGAGAGAGAGAGAGAGGAGAGAGAGAGAGGGACAGAACAAGAGTTAGAGAAAGAGAGAGAGAGAGAGAGAGAGAGAGAGAGAGAGAGAGAGGGACAGAACAAGAGTTAGAGAAAGGAGAGAGAGAGAGAGGGACAGAACAAGAGTTAGAGAAAGGAGAGAGAGAGAGAGGGACAGAACAAGAGTTAGAGAAAGGAGAGAGAGAGAGAGAGCGAGAGGGACAGAACAAGAGTTAGAGAGGAGAGAGAGAGAGAGAGAGAGAGAGAGAGAGAGGGACAGAACAAGAGTTAGAGAAAGGAGAGAGAGAGAGAGGGACAGAACAAGAGTTAGAGAAAGGGAGAGAGAGAGAGGGACAGAACAAGAGTTAGAGAAAGGGAGAGAGAGAGAGAGAGGGACAGAACAAGAGTTAGAGAAAGGAGAGAGAGAGAGAGAGGGACAGAACAAGAGTTAGAGAAAGGGAGAGAGAGAGAGTATGGACAGAACAAGAGTAGATAAATGAGAGAGAGAGTGAGAGGACAGAACAAGAGTTAGAGAAAGGAGAGAGAGAGAGTGTTCCAGAACAAGAGTTAGAGAAAGGAGAGAGGAGAGAGGGGATTAAGAACAAGAGTTAGAGAGAAAGGAGAGAGAGAGAGCTAGAGGGACAGAACAAGAGTTAGAGAAAGGAGAGAGAGAGCTGAGAGGGACAGAACGTTATGCAGGAGAGCGATATATATATGAGAGGACAGAACAAGAGTTAGAGAGAAAGGAGAGAGAACAAGAGTTAGAGGAAAGAGAGGGGACAGAAACAAGAGTTAGAGAAAGGAGAGAGAGAGAGATAGAGGGACAGAACAAGAGTTAGAGAAAGGAGAGAGAGAGGGAGGGACAGAACAAGACAGAGAGAGACAGAGAGAGAGAGAGAGAGATAGAGACAGAACAAGAGTTAGAGAAAGGAGAGAGAGAGACAGAACAAGAGTTAGAGAAAGGGAGAGAGAGAGAGGGACAGAACAAGAGTTTGAGAAAGGGAGAGAGAGAGCGAGAGGGACAGAACAAGAGTTAGAGAAAGGGAGAGAGAGAGAGAGAGAGAGAGGGACAGAACAAGAGTTAGAGAAAGGGAGAGAGAGAAAGGGACAGAACAAGAGTTAGAGAAAAGCGGAGAGGGAGAGAGAGAGGGACAGAACAAGAGTTAGAGAAAGGGAGAGAGAGAGAGAGAGGGACAGAACAAGAGTTGGAGAAAGGGAGAGAGAGAGAGAGTGAGAGGGACAGAACAAGAGTTAGAGAAAGGGAGAGAGAGAGAAAGGGACAGAACAAGAGTTAGAGAAAGGGAGAGAGAGAGAAAGGGACAGAACAAGAGTTAGAGAAAGAGAGATAGAGGCACATAACAAGAGTTAGAGAAAGGGAGAGAGAGAGGGACAGAACAAGAGTTAGAGAAAGAGAGAAAGAGAGAGACAGAACAAGAGTTAGAGAAAGAGAGAGAGAGAGAGAGAGAGAGAGAGAGAGGAAGGGCAGAACAGAGTTAGAGAAAGAGAGAGAGAGAGAGACAGAACAAGAGTTAGAGAGAGAGAGAGAGAGAGACAGAACAAGAGTTAGAGAAAGAGAGAGAGAGAGAGAGACAGAACAAGAGTTAGAGAAAGAGAGAGAGAGAGAGAGAGAGGGACAGAACAAGAGTTAGAGAAAGAGAGAGAGAGAGAGAGAGAGAGGACAGAACAAGAGTTAGAGAAAGAGAGAGAGAGAGAGAGGGAGAGAGAGAGAGGGACAGAACAAGAGTTAGAGAAAGAGAGAGAGAGAGAGAGAGAGAGAGAGATAGAGACAGAACAAGAGTTAGAGAAAGGGAGAGAGAGAGACAGAACAAGAGTTAGAGAAAGGGAGAGAGAGAGAGGGACAGAACAAGAGTTAGAGAAAGGGAGAGAGAGAGAGTGAGAGAGAGGGACAGAACAAGAGTCAGAGAAAGAGAGAGAGAGAGAGAGAGAGCGAGAGGGACAGAACAAGAGTTAGAGAAAGGGAGAGAGAGAGAGAGAGAGAGAGAGAGAGAGAGAGAGGACAGAACAAGAGTTAGAGAAAGGGAGAGAGAGAGAGAGGGACAGAACAAGAGTTAGAGAAAGGGAGAGAGAGAGAGAGGGACAGAACAAGAGTTAGAGAAAGGGAGAGAGAGAGAGAGAGGGACAGAACAAGAGTTTGAGAAAGGGAGAGAGAGAGCGAGAGGGACAGAACAAGAGTTAGAGAAAGGGAGAGAGAGAGAGAGAGAGAGAGGGACAGAACAAGAGTTAGAGAAAGGGAGAGAGAGAGAAAGGGACAGAACAAGAGTTAGAGAAAGGGAGAGAGAGAGAGAGAGGGACAGAACAAGAGTTAGAGAAAGGGAGAGAGAGAGAGAGAGGGACAGAACAAGAGTTGGAGAAAGGGAGAGAGAGAGAGTGAGAGGGACAGAACAAGAGTTAGAGAAAGGGAGAGAGAGAAAGGGACAGAACAAGAGTTAGAGAAAGGGAGAGAGAGAGAAAGGGACAGAACAAGAGTTAGAGAAAGAGAGATAGAGGCACATAACAAGAGTTAGAGAAAGGGAGAGAGAGAGGAACAGAACAAGAGTTAGAGAAAGAGAGAAAGAGAGAGACAGAACAGAGTTAGAGAAAGAGAGAGAGAGAGAGAGAGAGAGAGAGAGAGGACAGAACAAGAGTTAGAGAAAGAGAGAGAGAGAGAGACAGAACAAGAGTTAGAGAAAGAGAGAGAGAGAGAGACAGAACAAGAGTTAGAGAAGAGAGAGAGAGAGAGAGAGACAGAACAAGAGTTAGAGAAAGAGAGAGAGAGAGAGAGAGAGGACAGAACAAGAGTTAGAGAAAGAGAGAGAGAGAGAGAGAGAGGGACAGAACAAGAGTTAGAGAAAGAGACAGAGAGAGAGAGGGAGAGAGAGATTTTATCAGAACAAAGAGCCAGAGAAAGAGAGAGAGAGAGAGAGAGAGATAGAGACAGAACAAGAGTTAGAGAAAGGAGAGAGAGACAGAACAAGAGTTAGAGAAAGGGAGTTATTATGACCAGGGAAGAACAAGAGTTAGAGAAAGGAGAGAGATATTTACAGATTTAGGGACAGAACAAGAGCTGGAGAAAGGAGAGAGAGAGCGAGAGGGACAGAACAAGAGTTAGAGAAAGGGACATATACTATGCATCAAGCAACAAATATCAGCATGTTTTTACATATTTATTATTTAATCAAGAAACCAAAGATCTGTTATTGTTTACATATAGAGAGATGAGAGAGGACAGAACAAGAGCTAGAGAAAGGAGAGAGAGTGAGAGGGACAGAATAAGAGTTAGAGAAAGGAGAGAGAGAGAGGGACAGAACAAGAGTTAGAGAAAGGGAGAGAGAGCGAGAGTGGGACAGTACAAGAGTTAGAGAGTATGGGAGAGAGAGAGAGGAGGGACAGAACAAGAGTTAGAGAAAGGGAGAGAGAGAGAGGGACATAAACGTTGTTAGAGAAAGGGAGAGAGAGAGGACAGAACAAGAGTTAGAGAAAGGGAGAGAGAGAGGAGAGGGACAGAACAAGAGTTCAGAAAGGGAGAGAGAGAGAAAGGGACAGAACAAGAGTTAGAGAAAGAGATAGGAGGCACATAACAAGAGTTAGAGAAAGAGAGAGAGAGAGAGAGAGAGTGGGAGAGAGAGAGAGAGGGACAGAACACATATATTATTACATATATATATATATATATATATATATATATATATATACATATTAATACATATATATCACATATTAGAGGGACAGAACAAGAGTTAGAGAAAGGAGAGAGAGAGAGAGTGTAGAGGGACAGAACAAGAGTTAGAGAAAGGAGAGAGAGAGAGAGAGAGAGAGAGATAGAGAGAGAGAGAGGGACAGAACAAGAGTTAGAGAAAGGGAGAGAGAGAGAGGACAGAACAAGAGTTAGAGAAAGAGAGAGAGAGAGAGACAGAACAAGAGTTAGAGAAAGAGAGAGAGAGAGAGAGAGAGAGGGGACAGAACAAGAGTTAGAGAAAGAGAGAGAGAGAGAGAGAGAGGGACAGAACAAGAGTTAGAGAAAGAGAGAGAGAGAGAGAGGAGAGAGAGAGAGGGACAGAACAAGAGTTAGAGAAAGAGAGAGAGAGAGAGAGAGAGAGAGAGAGAGAGAGAGAGAGAGAGAGAGAGAGAGAGAGAGACAGAACAAGAGTTAGAGAAAGGGAGAGAGAGAGACAGAACAAGAGTTAGAGAAAGGGAGAGAGAGAGAGGGACAGAACAAGAGTTAGAGAAAGGAGAGAGAGAGAGTGAGAGAGAGGGACAGAACAAGAGTTAGAGAAAGGGAGAGAGAGGGACAGAACAAGAGTTAGAGAAAGGGAGAGAGAGGAGAGGGACAGAACAAGAGTTAGAGAAAGGAGAGAGAGAGAGAGAGAGAGAGGGACAGAACAAGAGTTAGAGAAAGGGAGAGAGAGAAGCGAGAGGGACAGAACAAGAGTTAGAGAAAGGAGAGAGAGAGAGCGAGGGACAGAACAAGAGTTAGAGAAAGGGAGAGAGAGAGAGAGAGGGACAGAACAAGAGTTAGAGAAAGGGAGAGAGAGAGAGAGAGAGCGGAGGGACAGAACAAGAGTTAGAGAAAGGAGAGAGAGAGAGAGAGGGACAGAACAAGAGTTAGAGAAAGGAGAGAGAGAGAGGGACAGAACAAGAGTTAGAGAAAGGGGGAGAGAGAGAGAGAGAGAGAGAGCAGAGAGAGAGAGAGAGAGAGAGGGACAGAACAAGAGTTGAGAGAGAGAGGGAGAGAGAGAGAGAGAGAGAGAGAGAGAGAGGGACAGAACAAGGAGAGAAGGGAAGCGAGAGGGACAGAACAAGAGTTAGAAAGGGAGAGAGAGAGAGTGAGAGGGACAGAACAAGAGTTAGAGAAGGAGAGAGAGAGAGAGGGGACAGAACAAGAGTTAGAGAGAAGGAGAGAGAGAGAGGTGAGAGGGACAGAACAAGAGAGAGAGAGAGAGAGGAGAGAGAGAGAGAGAGAGAGGGACAGAACAAGAGTTAGAGAAAGGGAGAGAGAGAGAGAGAGAGAGAGAGGGAGAGAGAGAGAGAGAGGACAGAACAAGAGTTAGAGAAAGAGAGAGAGAGAGAGAGAGAGAGAGAGAGGGACAGAACAAGAGCTAGAAAAGGAGAGAGAGAGAGAGAGAGAGAGAGAGAGAGAGAAAGGGACCAAGAGTTAGAGAGAAGAGAGAGAGAGAGAGAGAGAGAGAGGACACAACAAGAGTTAGAGAGAGAGAGAGGATGGAACAAGAGTTAGAGAAAGGGAGACAGAAGCAGAGAGAGGGGCAGTGTTCTCTTGATGCCTGCTCCTGTTTCCTACAGTATGCTATTCACTCACACATAGTGGGACAAGTCTCATCTCCATCTGTGTGGTGATATTTATTGTGTGTGTGTGTGTGTGTCTTAGAGAGCATCGTTAGGGTTGTAGAGAGATACTGGCACCAGTTCAAGCAGACAGCTGCATTCCCTGCGCGTGACACGCCGAGTCTGTACTGGCTGACGTAGCAGGTTCTCTGACCTCAGCCACAGATTCCTCTGTGAGACAGACCTTCACCAGGGAGGACAGAGGGAGACAGTCTCATCCAGGAGGAGAGAGGGAGAGAGTCTCATCCAGGGGAGGAGAGAGGGAGAGAGTCTCTATCCAGGAGGAGAGAGGGAGAGAGTCTCATCCAGGAGGAGAGAGGGGAGAGAGTCTCATCCAGGACGAGAGAGGGAGACAGTCTCATCCAGGAGGAGAGAGGGGAGACAGTCTCATCCAGGAGGAGAGAGGGAGACAGTCTCATCCAGGAGGAGAGAGGGAGAGAGTCTCATCCAGGAGGAGAGAGGGAGAGAGTCTCATCCAGGAGGAGAGAGGGAGAGAGTCTCATCCAGGAGGAGAGAGGGAGAGAGTCTCATCCAGGACGAGAGAGGGAGACAGTCTCATCCAGGAGGAGAGAGGGAGACAGTCTCATCCAGGAGGAGAGAGGGAGACAGTCTCATCCAGGAGGAGAGAGGGAGAGAGTCTCATCCAGGAGGAGAGAGGGAGAGAGTCTCATCCAGGAGGAGAGAGGGAGACAGTCTCATCCAGGAGGAGAGAGGGAGACAGTCTCATCCAGGAGGAGAGAGGGAGAGAGTCTCATCCAGGAGGAGAGAGGGAGACAGTCTCATCCAGGAGGACAGAGGGAGACAGTCTCATCCAGGAGGACAGAGGGAGACAGTCTTATCCCCTCCCAGTTCTTCCTTACCCACTTCTCCAAGCCCAGGTACACCCCCCAACACTTTAAGCCCTTCACAACCCCACTGCAAACCCCCTGGAAGCAGAGGAGGAGCCCTATCCCCCCATTCCCCACATAACAGAGCTTTGCTCTTGCCCCAGTTTACCTTAGTTGATGAAGCTCCCTCGTACACCTTCAGACTGGTGTGCCTGCATATCCTGATCATCCCTGACCATCACAGAAACATCATCTGCATATGCTGACACTGCTATGCCTGTCACCACATCCATTCCACCACATCCATTCCTGTCCAGCACACTCCCCTGCAGCTCTGCGTAGCAGTCCTAAAAAAGGCTCACGGCTAGGTGTGTATAACTGCCCAGATAGAGGGCATCCTTGTCTAATGCCCCGCCTCACCCAGACTGGCCTACTGAGCCCCCTCCCACCTTGACCATACACACACATGACGCCCCAGCATACAACAGCTTCACACAAGTCAAAAACTTTCCCCAAACCCAAACACAGACATCACATTAAACAGATACTCATGGTCCAATCTATCAAAAGCCTTCTTGATCTAAAGAGACCAGTCCAAAGTTCACATTAGAACCTTCTACAAGTCCAACATGTCCCTGATTAAGAACAAGTTGTACGTGATTGGCGTCCCGGTACACAATATGTTTGGTCCTTATGTACTATCAAG